>NW_018164503.1:1050086-1051898 GCF_001263595.1 Phalaenopsis equestris | reverse complement strand
AACCCATACTTCCCAAGCTTATTTGTGAGAACCAGTCAGCTTTCATCAAAGGGAGAAGTATTGTAGAGAATGTTCTGCTAGCCCAAGAAATGGTGTTGGATCTGGATAAGCAATGTAGGGGGGGGAACCTAATAATGAAATTAGACATTAGGAAGGCTTATGACATCATCAACTGGGAGTTCATTGAGGAAGTGTTGTATGCTAAGGGGTTTAATGAACAATTTATCTTGCTGATACATAGATGGCTTTGAAACAACTCTCAATCTGTGTTTATTAATGGTAAATCTCATGGTTTTTTCAACTCATCTAGAGGATTTAAGCAAGGTGATCCACTATCTCCAACTATATTCATCATTGCGTTTGATTACTTCTCTAAATTGTTGAATCAGCTCATGGTTTCATCCCCTCATACACTGTACAGTCATAGATCTAATATTGTTTTGAATCATTTAGCATTTGCTGATGATGTTATTATCTTTGCCAAAGCAACCAAACCAGCTGTTAAAATGGTCCTTCAATGTCTGGAGAAATTTCAACAATGTTATGGTATGCATTTCCATACTAAGAAATGTCTTTTGGTGTTTAGCAAAATAGTTAAACCTCAAATTAAGCATTGGACTACTGAACTTGGTGGCTTCAAGACCAGCTCTTTTCCATTAAAATACATAGGTACTTTACTTGAGAAGGGGAAAACAAGACAAGTTCAATTTGATGACGGTATCACCAAAATTCAGGACAAACTTAACTGCTGGGCAAATTCATTCCTTTCGAATGGGGGTAGAGTTACTCTTCTAAAAAGTGTATTGACAGCTCTTCCATCCTATATCTCCCAGGTTTCTGTTATGAAAAAGTCAACATAGTTAACTTTGGAGAAAATGTTTAATAGATTTTTGTGGGCAGGTCAGAGGAAGCAAATGCATTGGACCAGTTGGCAAAAGCTGTGTGGAAGTACTAGTGCTGGTGGGCTGGGCTTCAAAAGCCTCATTCAGATCTCTCAAATCAATTTTTGTAAGCTTTAGTTGATGTTCAGAGCCCAGAGTTCTCTTTGGGCTAAATTTTTGAAGGGCAAATACTGTAGAGAGTTGCATCCCTCCCTTGTTACTAAAAGACTTGGGGATTCCAGGGCCTGGACCAATATGCTAAAAGTCAGAGCTCAGGCTGAAAATCTTTTCATCTGGAAAATTGGTGAGGGCAAGCTTAATATCTGGTTGGATAATTGGACTGGTGAGAGCTTAATTAACACTTCATCTAACCCTCAATTAAATCCTTCAACTTAGGTGGCTGATCTATGGTTCAATGGGGAGTGGAACCAACAAGCTTTACAGAATATACTGGATAATTCAACTTTACAAAATGTTATGAAAAGCAACATTGATAGAGATAGTAAAGATATACTGATTGTGAAAAAGAAGGTGTCCCAGTCTTTATCTGCAGCCATTGATAACTTGTGTTTTCCTCAACACAGAGTCAGTTGGAGTAAATGTGTGTAGAATAAATACCTATCCCGTTCAATGTCATTTTTCTCTTGGAGATTACTCCATGGCTTTCTACCCACAGATGATATACTGAAGTTAAAAGGCTTGAGAGGTCCCTCTAGATGTGGGTTATGTAACTCCCATGAGGAAACTATAAAGCACTTATTTTTCCAAGGTTCCACGATTAAACAGGTTTGAAATTGTTTAATTCCCAAACTGAAGTTAGAAACTGTTCTTTTGTCCTGGAATGATTTCTCCCTCAGCTGGAAGGATTGGCAAGATCAAGAATTACCCCCAATTCCTTGTATCACTGCTTGGTTTATATGGATGGCTAGGA
>NW_018164503.1:1049659-1050076 GCF_001263595.1 Phalaenopsis equestris | reverse complement strand
GGAGCTGCTACCATAGCCACCAACTGCCTCAGCTATTTGCAGAAATTATATTGTCATGGGAAGCTTCCTGATATACTTCACAGTACATCTCATAGTCTCCCCAGAATAATCAAGTATGCACTCATCCAGTGGACTCCTCCACCTAAGGGGGAAATTAAACTTAACACAGATGGTAGTTTTTCTAATTCTTATGCTAGTATTGGAGGAGTGTTCAGAAATAGTAATGACAAGTGCTTACTCTACTTTCATTCTCCTGCCATTGCTAAGGACCCTATGGAGGCAGAAACTGTGGCTATTCATTGGGCTATGTTAATGTCCCAAAAGTGTAGCTTCACCTCAATTATATTAGAATCTGATTCCAGGGTTCTTATTGATATTATTGAAGGGAGGTTACCTACTCCTTGGTATCTGATGCAG
>NW_018164503.1:1046517-1049321 GCF_001263595.1 Phalaenopsis equestris | reverse complement strand
TATATATATATATATATATTTATATATTGAAAAGGGGAAATTTATATTGCAGAAGAAGAACAGATTACATATCTGAGATAAGGGACTTGTAAGAGGTCACCCTTTAATAAAAAGGAAAGAGAAGGGGAGGGAGTAGTGGAGACTAAAGCGGCATCAGAGTGACTTGCAACTCTAGCCAGCCAGTTAGCAGGTTTGTTGCCTTCTCTGTAATTGAAGGTGAACTGAAGTTGACACTATTTTTTGTGTCCTTGGATGTGTTTGAGCAAATGGAGTATGTGTCAGCGTGGAGATAAGGATCCTTCAATTATTTGGAGAAGCAAAGAAAATCAATTTCAATCATTATATAAAACCATTTCATCTGAATAGCAATGTAGAGTGCCCACAAAAGAGCAGCTGTTTCAATTTCAAGTGCATCTTGGGCATTCATAGAGCTATAGAAAAAATAACTTGCAGGTGCCTGTGTAGTCCCTGAAGATACCTCCAAATCCAGCACCCTACCCATTATAGCTCCCATCTCTGTTGGCTTTGATCCTGGGGTGAGTGGGTTTGATCCAAAGAACTTTGGATATCATTATTGTTTTTTGTGTAGAAGGACTGGTATTATAGAATATTTCAGGGAATCCCTTATGTTTAATGAGCTTGGTTAAGAAAGTTTTACAATGTAACATAGTTAGGTGAGCATTTGGAGTGTTGTCCTCATATTTGGCTTTATTTCTGGCCATCCAAATAAACCAAGTGACCACAAATGGGATGGTGCTCAGATTAACTTTATCCCAAGTATTCCAGCAATGAAGGAGGGAAGCCCAATCCAAATCCAAGATATTTATCTTCAGCTCTTGGACCAGTTCTGACCAAACTCTTTGTGTGAACATACATTGAAAGAAGAGATGGGAAATTGATAATTGATTCTGGGAAATTGATTCTTCAGCTTTGCAACACAGATGGCATCTTAAAGGTGCTCTTAGTCCCTTAAGCTTGAGAATATCATTCACAGGGAGAAGCTTATGGAAGGTTCTCCAGAATAGAAAAGGCATAGAGGGGGTGAGATATTTGTTCTAAATAGTTTTACCCCACTGTACTTCCTGCCAGCTAGATCACTAAGTTGTCTTGATGTTCTCTGTTTAATGGGATTTTAGTGATACAGGCAGTAGCTGTAGGATCTAGCAAAGTCAGCAGTTTTGCCACTAACCAGGAGTCTCCATTCTAGCAATCAGACACCAGTAGGTTAGGATCAAAATTTGCTAGTTTGGGTGTGAGAAAATCTTATGGGCACCACTAGTCAAGCCAAAAATGAGTTTTGCCTTGACCAAGATCCCACAGGAATGTGTTTTTAGCCTTTTGTCTGATTTGGAGTAGTTTGAGCCAAATGGGTGAGTCCCCCACCTTTTCACCTTTATTTCTACCAAAGTAGGGCGGGAGTGCTTACAGTATTTCCCCATCATGAAATTTTCCCATAAGAAATTCTACATTCTGAAATTGAGCTAAAGTTTGCACATACTTAGTTGTTGCAGGTGATTTAAGCCTTCAAAACCCAGACCTCCACCAGTGGTAGGCTTAGTAATCTTTTGCCAGCTAGCCCAATGTAATTGGTTCCTTTCTCCAACCCAGAGGAATCTATTGAAACTTCTTTCAATTAATAATTTGGTAGACTTCTTCATATTTGTAACTTGAAGGATGTAGGAAGGGAACAGAGTGAGAATGCTTTTTAATAGTGTAATTCTTCCACCAATAGAGAGGAAAAAGTTTGTCCAGCTGTTGAGTTGAGCATTGATTTTAGTAAGCACAACATCAAATTGTACTCTTTTGGTTCTACCTTTGATAAGTGGCACCCCAAGATAATGAAGAGGGAGAGTTGTAGTGAAAAACCCAGTAAAGTTGCCAATCCATTGTCTAGCTGCAGGATTAGTAAGTTTGTTATAAATATTTTGACATTTAGAAGTGTTGAAGGTCATACGAGAGATATCTTGAAAGTTCTTCAAACATTTGTGTAGAAGATTAACTGCAACATTGGGAAAATATAATGATATCATCTGCATACATCAGATGTGTGACCTCCATAATAGATGTAAGGTGAAATTTGGCATAGGATTTCTGTGAAAGAGCTTGATCCAGCATTCTAGAAAGATAGTCCAAAGCAAGGATGAAAATAGATGGGGAGAGTGGATCTCCTTGCTGGACCCCTTTGGTAGCAGAGAAGAAACCAGGGGAGGCTCCATTCAGCAAGATGGAGTGTGAATTGAATTGAAACCATCTAGAAATGAGTGTACAGAACTCTGAAGAGAAACCACTGGTTTTGAGAGCTTAAAGAATAAAAGGTTGTTGGATAGTATCATAAGCTTTACCCAAATCCAATTTGTAAATGAGGTTGCCTCCTCTACAGTGATAATCAATATCCAGTAGTAAATTCTGTGCCAGTAAAACATTTTCAGATACGGATCTGCCCTTGATAAAAGTAGTCTGGTTGGGTTTTATTACGTGGTTTAAATGGGGTTGTAACCTTGCCACAATGATTTTACAGATGAGTTTGCTGAATACAGAAGTCAAACTAATAGGTCTGTACTGATTCCAGTTAAGGTAAGCAATAGTTTTGGGGATGAGAACATAGCTGGAGGAAGCAAAGTAATTGGGGAGAGGGATACTGCTGAAGAAGCTTTGGATAGCATTAACCACATCTTCCTTGATAATGGGCCATGCTTTTTCATAAAAAGCAGCAGTATAACCATTAGGACCAGCAACTTTGGAATTATCAATAATATATATATATATATAGGTATATATATATATATATATATATATGTGGATAA
>NW_018164503.1:1045038-1046504 GCF_001263595.1 Phalaenopsis equestris | reverse complement strand
TATATATGTATATATATATATATATATATATATATATATATATGTCTTTTGATATCATTCTTTATTTGTTATAATTCATAGGACTGAATCTAAGACTTAGTCCAAGGAAATTAAATCAATCAAACATGGTGGAAAAAACAAACTTTGTTACTCTTCAAAAAATTTGATACATCAAGAGTACAATCTAATGCTGTTATCTTTTGTACATCATGGAAAGCATATGAAATAACATCTCCTTCTGGAGAGCTATCACTGTCTCTGAGCCATATGTCATGTCCACCCTGGTTATTTGGAATTGTGGAGGCTAAACTTCCCCTTAAGGCATGCTCCAGGACAAGAATCCATTTGTACACGCTTAGAGTGTGTTGACTCATACCTCCAAAGGTTGTAGTCCTTTGAGATCCTGGTTAGGATTGTATTCATATGGAACCTTGTTATCGTCCATCCAACTGAAAGTGACATACACCCTTATTTGTTGTATGCCTAGGATGCAATGCTTAACCAGGTCAACTCCATTCTCTTTAAGTACCAAAAAAGACCCCACAGGCAAGTGAATCTTCACTGGTCCTCAGAATTCACCTGATCTAACAATATCAAGCTTCTTTCCAAATATTATGTTCCATCTATTGATGTATGACGCGGTGCAGAAGGATTTGACAAAATCATGGTGATCTATGTGGGGCAAAAAAAATCCCCAAATTTATAGATGTTGATAATGCTGCTATTGGGGACACAATTCAATAGTAGGACATACAAGGGAAAAAATCTATTAATCTTTTTCTTTATTATGGAAGGTATCAAATCTACTTCATGAAGTTTCAAGACGTCTTATGGATTCCCTTTCTTGTTTATTTTGAAGTTATAACAATAACCACACTGAATGGTAATTCGTTTCTTTTTGTGCATAACCTTCTGTGGATCTAAATAAGTCCTCCGCCTCAAACGACTGACCGTGACTTTATATCTGCTAAAAAAATATAAGATAAATATGGACGTAATAAATATTCAATAATTTTAAAGTCACACTTATCAACACAAGTATACGCATCACTCAAGTAATATAGGGCTCTAATGGAGTCCTAGATATCGATCCCACAGGGAGTAGGATTAGATTTACGAACTAAGATTTTAGAAAAAGCAATACTTTAATCACAACAACAAAGTTCAATTTACTTATTTATCATTAATACGCAATTGCAATAAATATGTAATTTTAATAACTATTAAATAACGAATGATACAAATGAAGGTTTAAATGTGATATTCAATATATAAAGAAGCATCCTTCTCCTTGTCAAGAAATTATAGTGAATGGATAAAGTGAATTAGTTCAAATTATATTGTGCCAAATAGGAGCATACCTATTCTTTACCCTTTGGTCCAGGCATAAAGAACATTGACGAATCCTACGCTTGTTTACTGAAACTTCGGCTAGGCTGAGAGGATACTGACTCTCACTTTGGGGG
>NW_018164503.1:1044047-1045007 GCF_001263595.1 Phalaenopsis equestris | reverse complement strand
ACTTCAACACCCAAACGATAGAACCGAATTAGGGATTTTAGTCTGTCACTCTAAAATCTCCAATTCTACGCCCGATAATATTATTTCCCTATTTATTTGCACCCAACTTCCAAGGACTTTGACCTTCCTAAATCATGGATGCAATCCTCACTTTAGTTGTAAAACTTAACATATTTTAACAAATCAATTGGCTAGATTAAAAGTAAATTAATATCAAAGTGAAAAGACCATCACAATTTCTTAAACATTTTCATGGCTTCACCAATTCAAATCACCATTTCACAAATCTCAAGACAAGGAGAAAGACAGAGACAGAGGAAACTACTCAAATCTCATGGGGAAAACACAACAAAACTCGGAATTCATATATAAAATCAAAGTCATACAAACTACAACAAGTAAATAACTTATCTCTAATTTCTTCCTAAGAAAACTCCTTGAAGTTCCTCTGAATCTCTTCTTTCTTTACAGCACACAAAATTCCTCTTTGAAGTAGCAAGGAGGAAGAAATCTATCACTTTCCTTCCACTTTTACAATCTCTCGAAGAATTCCTCACAATTTTTACACACTATTGAAACCTTTCTAACCTCCAGGAACTCTCTCTAGAACTTCTAGGCACTTCAATTTTCGGCCAAAACATTCTTTTAAAGTTGTGGATGAGCTTTCCCAAGAGTTGCCTAAGCATCCGTTCAAAATTTGGCCTTATCCAACGCCTGATTAGGCATAACCACCGAGCTCGCCTTCGGCGGCCTCGAGGGCGCCATTGGTGGACCTTCTTAATAAATTAATTCTGGAGTCTCGAGAAAATCTCACCGTCGGCAGGGTCGATTGCCGTCGGCGCCCTTGTTCAATTCTGCACATTTTGGCCTATTTCGCTCCAAATTCGCTCCTTTTTGCATCTTTTTGCTCCAATGACCCTAATTCATCATTCCTGCAACAAAACATCAAAAATACCTTTC
>NW_018164503.1:970653-1043008 GCF_001263595.1 Phalaenopsis equestris | reverse complement strand
AGACAGAGAAAACTACTCAGATCTCATGGGGAAAACACAACAAAACTCGGAATTCATATATAAAATCAAAGTCATACAAACTACAACAAGTAAATAACTTATCTCTAATTTCTTCCTAAGAAAACTCCTTGAAGTTCCTCTGAATCTCTTCTTTCTTTACAGCACACAAAATTCCTCTTTGAAGTAGCAAGGAGGAAGAAATCTATCACTTTCCTTCCACTTTTACAATCTCTCGAAGAATTCCTCACAATTTTTACACACTATTGAAACCTTTCTAACCTCCAGGAACTCTCTCTAGAACTTCTAGGCACTTCAATTTTCGGCCAAAACATTCTTTTAAAGTTGTGGATGAGCTTTCCCAAGAGTTGCCTAAGCATCCGTTCAAAATTTGGCCTTATCCAACGCCTGATTAGGCATAACCACCGAGCTCGCCTTCGGCGGCCTCGAGGGCGCCATTGGTGGACCTTCTTAATAAATTAATTCTGGAGTCTCGAGAAAATCTCACCGTCGGCAGGGTCGATTGCCGTCGGCGCCCTTGTTCAATTCTGCACATTTTGGCCTATTTCGCTCCAAATTCGCTCCTTTTTGCATCTTTTTGCTCCAATGACCCTAATTCATCATTCCTGCAACAAAACATCAAAAATACCTTTCCTTAAAGTGCAATATCATCAAAAACAATATAAAATAGGTATGAAAATCTCAACATATTTTCCTCTGGTTAACGACCTGTATGACCCAAGTCTCTGTGGTTGAATACACAGTCTCTTATTCTTCTTTATTTTGCCTCTGAAAATATATTAGTTTATAGCTCCAACCCTTTAAGGAAATTAACATACTTCTCATGTTTCACCTCAAAATGTTCAAAACGCTTATGGAGGACTTCTTGAAATCTTTTCAATTCTTTCTCTAAAATGTTTTGTAATCATCTGGGTTGTAAGTATAATGAAACATATGGCTCCACATTCTGGTGATTGTTGATTCTGTATGTCATATGGAGTATGATGCTCTCCTTTGGAGGAGCATCACATTCTTTGCAACCATTGGAAGGCTCTGCTGTATTGGAGTGCATTATGGCGGAAGGGCTCCACAACTGGAACCGTCTGTCTGCCCACTAGAGATTAGGGAATTTCATCCTCCATTGACTGATTTGGACTTTAGGCTTCCTCATGTGCTGCATAAATATCTACTGATGTGTCTTCTGAAATAATTCTCCTTAACAAATGGTTAAGCATTTGACATTTGCAACGATTCATGCTGCGTTGTTGTGTGTGAGACAATGCAGCTTTTCTGGGTGATCTCAGTGAAACCCCCTCCATCAGAGCACTGATGAGTCTCTCTTTTGAAGTTAGGGCCATGGACTATAAATGTCTTGCCCCATCTATCAAACTACTTGTCCTCAGAGCTAAATCTACAATACTCAGAACTTTCCTATTTTTATTATCGGTAGTGTCTCTCTTACTCTGAAACTTGAGCGCTGTACTTAAACCTTCTTTTTCTTCTCAACTGATTACTTTGAGTAGAGGTCTTTCATAGTCCATTTTGACATACTCAAAGTCTAGTTCAACGTCTATGATGCTGCCCCATTCCACCTTTTCTTCATCCAGTGCAAGATTGATGTCATTTTTATAAATGAAAATTAACCTATGGCCACAAATTTTCCTACGAAAAATAAGAGAAATGTCAGCAAGTTGAATCTAAATCCGAACAAGAACAATATGTTGTTATTAATCATTATTTATTTTAAATTTGTGTATATATTTTATTACAAGTGCATACATTTTTTTAGTTAATTTTAAGATTTTCCAAATTTTAGTGCAAGGAAATTTGATTTTATTTATGGAAAAAAATCCTTTTATTTTTATTACTTTTATACTAAATCTTTATATTGGACCTAGTCACTGGAAAAATCATCATGTCGAAATTTTAAGGGGTGTAAGTATCATCTTCAAAGTTCGTTCCCCGAAACATTATGTTGCATAATACTATTTTAGAGATTCACTGTTGACTGGAAGCATAGGTCTTTCATTGACCCTAACAGTCCACAAACAGGTTAAATCCTTCAGAGTAGACCTTCTCGACCATGAACGGTCCATCCCAAGTTAGTTTAAAATTTTCTCCTATTATGTGGAGTGTACGAACAGGTCTTCTGAGAACGAGAACAAGGACACCAACTTTGAATATCCTTGGGTGAACCAGCTTTTTGTGGGCTTATACCTTCCCAACTTGTTACAATTCTAGATTTTACTATGTTGATAGTAGCTTCCATTTAAGACTTTCTATTTCCCTGAGCCTGATTTTGATGTTCTCTTATGTTGTAATCTTGTTGGCTACAACCATCCTAAGAGAGGGTAGCTTCACTTCCAAAGAGAACATAGCCTCAAACCAGTACACTAAAGCAAAGGGTGTAGACTAAGTCAGAGTCATGTACATCATCTTATAGGTGCATAATGTATCTAGTAGCTATTCATTCCATCCTCTTTTGTTGTCGTCCATTGTCTTTTTCAAAATCTATACCAAGTTCTTTTTGAAAGCCTCCACTAGTTTATTTGCTCTGGGGTAGTAGATTGTAGAATTCTCCAATCTATTATGTGTCGTCTGATGATGTTCATGATTTCCATGCTCTTGAAGGCTTAACAGTTATCTGAGATAAACCTAAGTGGAACGCCAAAATGGTAAATGATCTGAGTCTTGATAAAATGAATAACATGATGTGCAGTTACTTTTTGGTAACGACACTACCTCTATCCACTTCAAGAAATAATCTTTCATGGCGAGATTGAATCTACATACTTTTGTTGATGGGGGGTCTATTAGACCCACAATGTTTGTGCCCTAACACTGGAATGGACATGACACAATCGGTGGGTGTAGCACAATCAGAGATTGATGTAGGACCACGCTGAGCATTGAACACTGATGGTAGCTTCAGGAAGTTTCCATGCAGTCAGCCATCATGATTGACCAGTAATACCCTATCCTTTTAATCTTCATCTTCATCTTTGGCTCTGATTTTTGTGCACTGCACAGTCCTACATGTAGTTCCTTGATTATCTTCTATGCTTCTGACTTTCTTAAACACCACAACCACATCTGATTGAAAGATCTCTTGTATAAGACATTATCCGCTAAGGACTATCAAAATGTTCTTTCCTTGATTAAGCTTGTTGCTTACTTGTCCTCTGATAATTTTTTATTTTCTAAGTATTCAACATTTTGTCAGTGCCAGTCCTTTATACCTTCAGCCACTGCAGCTATTGTCACTTCATTTTCCAATTTATGTAAGGTGTCTATGTCAATCTGAGACAGAATTTGGCGTCCTCATATTGTGATTTCAATGAAATCTTCTGGTGAACAGTCTAACTTCTTAGAGAACTTGGGTAAAGCATCTGCATGAGCATATCTAATGCACCCTTAGTGTGTGTTGTTTTTCTGTGTGTTTTATATCAATTTAAATCCTTTATGACAGTGCCAAAAACTTGACCCATTCCAAAATTACGCAATAATTTAGTTTTAAAAATATGGCCAAAAGTTGACCTAATTTATAATAAGTAGTTAATGAGTAAATTGAAATGTTATATAAAATATATAAAATAGTTCACACACTAGTGGTTCTAGATAAGTGCACTTATAACTTCAAGTAATATAGGGCTTTCTTTAAAAACCCAGTATTGATCCCACAGAGAAGTGCAGTAAGAAATCCTTTAGGCTAATTCTAGTCTACAACTATGAAGTCTTAATTTGGAAGATGGAAATTCTTATGATAATAACATAATCACAATATTAAAAGTATAAAAATTAAAATTAGAAAGAAAAATTAAAATGAGTTTAATGAATGCTAATAGAAATGTAACTAAAAGAACTAAGTTTATCAGACTATTTACTAAACTTGAGAATTAAATTTAGTAAGACTACACAAAATTTTGTGACCAAGAGTTTAAATTTAAGAAAACCTCCTTCCCCTTTACAATGAGAATATGGATTGTGAAGAAATGAAAAAAAATTAAAATTATATAAAAATTGTTTTGTGCCACATATGAGCAATCCTATTCTTTACCCTTATCTGAGTGATATAAAGAACATTTACTAATCTAGTGTTTGGTTCCTAATTCTGTGGTTAGACTGGGAGGATACCGGCGGCCACTCCAGAGCTCCCACTACCCCCTCCCCCGAGGGCTAACAATCTCACATCAGTTTCCAATCAACTAGACCAAATTGGGGATTTTAATCTATCACCTTGAAATCTCCAATTATGCATCCAATAAAATATATTTCCTTATTTATTTGCACTCAATTCCATGGATGACATACTCTCCCATGCAATCAAATGTGATTCTCCCCATGCTATAGAAATCATAGCCCTTTTGGAACATATGTTTCTCAACAATTTTTAATATTTCAATTGATCAGATCAAAAAGTAAATGAAGATCGGAGTTTCAATCATCATAAATTATTGACATTTAAAATCGTATAAAATAAAATAAATTTTGCACAAAACCATATCTCAAAGTAAGGATAAGGAAAAAGAAAACTAGTCAGAATTCATGAGAAGGATACGATAAAACACGAATTTCATATATAAAAACAAGTTTACAAAAAAAAGAAATAAAAGAACACAACTTATCTCACAATCCTTCCCAAGCAAATCCTTAGAAGTTTTCTTCAAGCACTTTCCCTCTTTACAAGTACTCTCAATTCTCTCATAGAAATGTAATGAAGAAGAAATCTGTCTCCTTCCCTCTCCTCTTACAATCCTTGAAGAAAATCTCCAAGCCCTTCCTGTCCATTCACACACACACACACACACACACACACACAAAACTAGAATTCACACACACACACACACACACACAAAACTCACGCCCATACAACTCTTCTCCAAGCCCTAGACATCCCTCTTTTTTATAAATAGCTGCCTCCCTCTAAAAAAAATTCAAAATTTCCGCCAAAATTCTATCCAAAATTCAACTCTTTCGAATTTGAAATACATGTACATTGATCCAAGAGACATATCCCTTTATAAAAGGACTTTTGAAAGTTTCTAGATGCATTAAATCAGTCCAAGGGGTGTTTAGAACAAGTGTCCCTTTAAAAATTTACGCAAAAACTTGTTTGGATTGTCTCAATCCGTATTATACTTAATATGCAGAATGTCATCTTCAATGCATTTGGCACCAAATTGGTGCATCATGTGCTAGTTCTCTTGATTTTGGTGCATCATGCCTTACCGTGTAGGAGCTCCACTGTTTTGCTCTGTTTGGCTCTGTTTCAGCTCCATTTGGCCCCGTTTCAGTTGTGTCTCACTCGTAACAGATGTACTTACAAAATAAGCTTGAAAATAACCTTTATTTAAAGTGTAATTTCATTTAAAAATATGTGAGAAATGTAAATTAGATTAAGCATAGAAAGACATCGAAATGTGCCAAGTCAAAATTTTTTTTCTTGCTTGTTTGTACTCCAAATTGCACCATTTTAGCTTTATTTTCTCCAAAATTTCATTTCTTGTACCTAAAACCAAAAATATGCAAAATATCTTCCTTTAAAGTGTAATATCATTAAAAATCATTAAAATTGAGCATAAAATTGATATGAAAAAGTAAGTAATTTTTAGGCGTGTCAACTCCCCCAATCTTTAATGTTACTTGTCCTCAACTAACCTTTTACTACATAAAAATATGACTTAGGATAGAGATTAACTTATAAAATTTCTATCCTTTAGTTTAATACAAAAAATAGTAAAATTTAAGAATAATATTTACTCACTTAGATTCAAATTCTAAGTCTAAGAGTACTTAGAAATCAAATTTAAGATTTCTGAATCTCTAATCATTTAAAGAAGAAATACAATTTTATTATATCAAGGATACTTAGAACATTCATATGAAAAGAACATCATGAAAATCTTACTAGTAATGCTACTAATACTCCAATACAAGTTTAGAAAATATAATAAAGCCTTTTCCTCAAGTTGATTCAAGTGAGGCCAATTTTTGATTAAGCATCTCCTCAGACTTCTCCTCACATTCTTTTTTTTTCTTTTATTTTTCTTTTCTTTTGCTTTTATTCTTTTTTTATTTTGTATCTTTTCAATCCATTCTTTTGTTTTTCTATTTTAACTGAGGATTACTATATCTGGATAGCCTTTAATAATTTTGAACTTCATTATCCTCTTCTTAAAGTCAAAACTCCTTACCTTTCTTCACTTTATAAATTCATATTATTTTATGATTTTTCATAAAGTTTTATTCTTTTCTTCTTACATGAAATTCAAAAAATATTAGCACTTAAAAAATACAATTTCCATTACTTTAAAAAGAAAAACATAGTCTTATCATTTCATATCAAATATCTTTAACTTTAGAATTGACCTTCGTTATTAAAAACTTTTACATAAATTTACAATAATATTTATAAACATAAATATATTCATATAAATTTAAACTCTAATAATAAAGGACATTTTTAATTAATTTTAAAAATATAGTTAATTGAGGACAAATAAAATTTAATTTACTTCTTTTAAAAAGAAAAATTTCTTTTCCCCCAAACTTGCATTTTTAATTGTTTTACATTTACTTCTATAAAATATAGTAGGAAGAAAAAGTAAAAGTTGAATTTATTAACTACTTCAACATCTTATTAAATTCATATACGTGCATAATCAGAATAGAATGACTGTAGGAGAAAGTAAATCTATCCTAAAACATGTTTGCAATAATATTAAACTAAAATGAAGTATACTAACTTTAAAATTTATTTTTCTTCCTACCATAAAACTTGATTTTTAACATGTATAGAATTTAGTATAAAAAATATAAGCAAGAAGAAAAACAGTTTTGAAATTCTATCTATCACAAACAGCTACAAGCACTCATCAGCACAAAAAAATATGCAATAGAAAGTAACTCTAAACTAAAACATGCTCGATAAAATAGAAAGAAAGGTCTAACAATAAGAGCATGTATCAGCATGGGAATATATACATTCTCCAAATCTTTATATTATTGTAACACAAAAAAAAAAACACACACAATAAATGAGGTATGCATCTTACTAACTTACTTCCAATTTCTAATGGAATCACTACACATATATATTGGGCACTTATAAATGACTTTATAGATTCCAATCCTAAAGATAAGATTATCCCTGATACGTTGGGTTGCAAACACCAACCTTAGGTGTCACCATATCCCATTAATTAAGCACCTCTAACGGTTATAAGGATAGTGTAAAATCAGCCACATGTTACTCATCAAATAGGTTAGTTATTCCTATCAAATGAAAACAAAGTCAGAGAAAAGAAGTAACAAAATTAAGATGGTACTTTCACTATTAAAATTCATAATGTCTCTTGTAAAACTAGTGGACTCATCAATCCAACTACTACAAGAGAACTTACAAGTCTAACCATAATAAGAAGTTAAGAAATCACATCCCTCATAATACACAAAAATCAAATCAAACTACTAACAATCCAAACAACTACCAATCATCAATAAAACTAATCAATCCACACTAAGAAAAACACAATACATTACTAACAATCATAACTCTCAAGCACACTAAATAAAACCATACTGATAACTATGGTTTGTCTACCATAAAGCGCTTCTTTTAACTTTGCTAGCCAAACAAATGATTCCACCTAGATCAAAATTCCATTTAAGTAATCCTTGATCAAACACCCAATCTTTTCAATATCCAGGGAGTCCTTCAAAGTCCTTGAATTTAAAATTTTCTTTTAGCTCTTCCTTTTCAGAGTGATTCATATTATTGTTCCCCATATTTCTTTCTAGATCCAATATTCTTCTTGTAATTTTATCAATTTTCATATTAATATCATCCTTAAATTTTATAACAAAAGGATCTTTATAAGTTACTTCATGATCTCCCAAAATTTGGATCAGATTATCTCTATATAATTCAAATTTTGGATCAAATTCTTCTTGGTTACTCTTTTGTTCATGGTTATCTTTCAATTCATCCCCTTCGTACTGAGTAAATGGTAGAGGTGGTATTTCTATATTTATCTTAGTTTAGGACATATGTTTTTATAATCCCTTAGGAATTTTTTCATTGGTTTTTCAATCTCCTTATCCTCATCTCTCAACTCAAAGTTCTTTTGAAACATATCCTCAAATTCTCTTCTAAATATTCCTTCTAATTTTAAATTGCTCAACATTCATCTCCATAGGGTTTATCTCAGGGTCACAAGGTAAAATCTCTGGGGGTAACTGTTAATTACATTAATAATCTCCCTTAGATGGTTTTCTATATTCCTTATTGCAACCTCTTGATTTTTCAGCTCACACTTCATTTGAATCACAACATATTCTAACATTAATTCCTTAATTCCTTCTCCTCATCCTATGGGTTAGAGTTAAATTTATAAGTAAAGGAAAGTCCATCATTAAGTTTGTCTTGCCCCAATTGGTTTTTCATATTTCTTATTGCAGGCCCTTGACACTCCAGCTCACTCTCCATTTGAATAACAACCTCTTAGAATAAATCCTTCTACTCATTCTGGGGTTTGAAGTTAAAATTCTGAAGAACTGAAGAAAAGATAGTTCATTATTATAATAGCAATGATTATTCCAACTACATGTCCGATTAAATTGATTATCTTCCCAAAATTACTTTCTCCTCCAAAATTACCCAAAATTATTATTTTTGTTAAAATTCAAATAATTTTCCCAACCTGGATTGTAATAATCAGAATAAGAATTAAGAATCTCATGGCCATTTTCAAAATAGTTTGGCTCAATAAATTGTCCCAATAAATTTTCCTTAATAACTAGGGTTCCTTGAGGATAACTTTCTATGTATTGATCTAACTTTATCTCCGTATCTGCAACCTGATAAATAAAAAATGTAAGCATATCTTCTTAAAAATTTGCCACTCTCTTGGGGTTTACTCTTTCAAAGCTACTAACATTATAATCCAAATATGAATATTTGTTTTATTGTTCATCTGCCATTTCTACATTAAATTCATGAAGTCTTTTCAAATCTCTCCCAAAAGTTCTCTCCACATCTGACTTGTTAAATTCACAGTCTGTAGCTCCTGAAGTACGCATAAAAATCTATTGACATAACTAATAGGACAGATATAGAAATTATTTTTTTTATTTTGGATTTTCTTTAACACAAACACACAATAACTAAACACACTATTTAATAATACTATAAATTCCAAATCTAAGTCTTACAGGTTTAACAAAAATTCTCCTAAAGTTCTTACCAAGGCTTCCTTGGCAACGAGGCCAAAAACTTGATGTGCCCGTAGTGTGTGTTATTTTTTATGTGTTTTATATCAATTTAAATCCTCTATAACAGTGTCAAAAACTTGACCCGTTCAGAAATTACGCAGTAATTTAGCTTTAAAAAATATGGTTGAAAACCTAACCCAATTTATATTAAGTAGTTAATGTAAAAAATTGAAATGTTATATAAAATATATAAAATAGTTCACACATTAGTGGTTCTATGCAAGTGCACGTATCACTTCTGCAAGTGCACGTATCGTAAGTGCACTTATCGCTTCAAGTAATATAGGGCTTTCTTTAAAAACCCAGTATCGAAACCACAAAGAAGCACAGTAGGAAATCCTTTAGGCTAATTCTAGTCTATTACTATGATGTCTTAATTTGAAAGATGAAAATTCTTATGATAATAACATAGATTTCAATGTTCAGACTATAGAAATTAAAGTAAGAAAGACAACTTAGAATGAGTTTAATGAATTCTAATAGAAATGTAACTAAAAGAACTAAGTTTACTAAACTATTTACTAAACTATTTACTAAACTTTAAAATTAAGTTTACTAAGGCTAAAAAAAGTTTTGTGAAGAAGAGTTCAAATTTAAGAAAGCCTCCTTCCCCTTTTCCCCTTTCCTTCCCCTTTACAATGAGTATATGGATTGTGAAGAAATTAAAATCATTTAAAAATATATAAAAATTGTTTTGTACTAAATAGTAGCAATCCTATTATTTACCCTCTTTCGAGTGTTATAAAGAACAATAACTAATCCAGAGTTTGGCCCCTAATTTTGTGGTTAGGCTGGGAGGATACCGCCTGCCACTCTAGAGGTCCCACTACTCCCTCCCCCGAGAGCTAACAATCTCTCTCTCACCTGAGGGCTAACAATCTCACATCAGTTACCAATCAATTAAACCAAATTGCGGATTTTAATCTGTCACCTTAAAATATCCAATTCTGCATCCAACAAAGTATATTTTTCTTTTTATTTGCACTAAATTTCATGGTTGACATACCCTCCCATGAAATCAAATGTGATTCTCCCCATGTTGTTGAAATCATAGCACTTTCATAACATATGTTTCTCAATCATAGCTGTTGTTGAAATCATAGCACTTTCATAACATATGTTTCTCAACACATTTTAACATTTCAATTGATCAGATTGAAATATAAAAGAATATCAAAGTTCGAATCATCACAAATTATTGGCAATTTAAAATGTATAAAATAAAATAAATTCTTCACAAAACCAAATCTCAATGTAGGGAGAAGGATAAAGTAGACTACTCAGAATTCATGAGAAGGATATGACAAAACATGAATTTCATATATAAAAACAAGTTTACAAAATAAAGAAAGAGAAGAACACGACTTATCTGCAATCCTTCCTAAGAAAATCTATAGAAGTTCTATTCAAGCACTTTCTCTATTTACAAGTACTCTCAATTCTCTCATAAATGTGTAATGAAGAAGAAATTTGTCACCTTTTCTCTCATCTTACAATCCTTGAACAAAATCTCAAAGCCCTTCCTCTCACTCTCACACCACACACACACACACACACACACACACATAAAACTCACCCCCACACAGCTCTTTTCTAAGCCCTAGACTTCCCTCTTTTTTATAAGAGGTTGTCTCCCTCCAAAAAGAATTCAAATATCCCTCCAAAATTCTATCCAAAAGTAAACTCTTTTGAATTCAAAATTCATGTCCATTGATCAAAGAAACATATCCCTTCATAAAACATCCTTCTAAAAAACCTTCAAAATGTTTAGATGCATTAAATCATTCCAAGGGTGTTTAGAACAAGTGATTCTTTGAAATTTTGCGCGAAAACTCGTCCCAAACTGACTTAATCTAGAAAAAGTCATCTCCAGTGCATCTGGCTCCAAATCGGTGTATCATGCGCCACCCTACACAAGCTCTACTATTTTGCTCTGTTTGGCTCCATTTCAGCACGGTTTCAGACCGTTTCAATTGCATTTTGCTCCTAACAGATATAACTACAAAATAAGCATGAAAATAACCTTTCTTTGAAGTGTAATTTCATTCAAAACATGTGAGAAATGTAAAGTAGATTAAGCATAGAAAGACATAACGAAATATGTCAAGTTAGAATTTTCTTTCTTGCTCGTTTTTACTCCAAATTGCATCATTATTGCTTCATTTTCTCCAAAATTTCATTTCTTGTATCTGGAACCAAAAATATGCAAAGTACCTTCCTTTAAAGTGTAATATCATTAAAAATTATTAAAGTTGAGCATAAAATATATATAAAAAAGTAGGTAATTTTTAGGCATGTCAATATCCCCCTTCTCATTATTTAGTTCATTGTCACATTGAGGATTTGCTCCAACACCTTCATGGTGTAATGGTGGTACTGCTCCAATTCGAGCTCTGTAATGTACTTCAACATTGCCTTGTCTAGTTTAACAAAAACCAAATTGATTCCCAGTTTGCTTGGGAATATTATGTATGAATCCTTGTCTTTATAGATTGATAAAGCTCCATTGAAGTACATTTCCCAATGTTAAACATTGGGATGTCTAATATTCAACACTTGCTCATCTAAGAGTCATCATTGAGCGGAGAATCAACTAAAAATGGGTGTGTTGTTAGGAAGTCTACTAAAATCCATCTCTTGACGATGTAAAGAGGGATCAAAGTCATATGAAATTGTAAATAAAAATCATTGACCATCTCGCTATCTTCCAGAAAGTGTTGTTCGGGTCATCAAATATTGCAATGGATTAACCTTCAAGAGAAGGTTGCCCTTATAATTGAGGATGTAGTTTCTAAACTTTTGGGCGGCAAAAATTAAAGCTAGAGAATGCTTCTCAATAGGAGGATGATTTACCTCCGTCAGTATTAGACGTATTTTCCTTACCTTCTTCATTGACCTTAGCTAACAGGGCTCCGAATGAGTCATCTAAAGCCGCGACATAAACTATCAAAGGAAGACTCAAAACTGGGGCTGCTAACACAGAAGGTGTCATTAAGTATTGATTAAAACTTTTAATGGCCCATTGTCACTTCTTATCCCAAATAAACATTGCATCTTTTTTTATTAATGTCAAACAAGGCTGACACTGTCCCAATATAATAGATATAAAGCACCTTAGGTATGTCAATTTACCTTAGAAGGATTGTAGTTGTTTTAAGGTTTTGGGAAATGGAATTTCCAAAATAGATTTACTTTTCTTTAGAGAAATTTCAATCCCATAATGATGGACAATAAATCCTAAAAATTTTTTGAAGGTGACACCAAAGGCCTACTTTAAGGGATTCATTATAAGAATAAATTATTGTAAACTTTCAAAGGTAATCCTCAAATCATATAGGTGATCTCCTCATTGTCTACTTCTCATAAATAAATTAACCATTTAGAACTTCAATTGGTTAGAGGTCATCAAAAACCTTGCTGGTATGTTGCTCCAACATTCTTCAACCCAAACTTCACTATGTAACAATAGATCCAGATTGGTGTTCTAGAAGCTATAAGCATCAAATTTTCTGGCGCCATCTTGATCTGATTGTATCTAGATGATTTGTCCATGAAAGAGAACATTTCATGAGATGATGCGATGTTTAGATCACTAAAATTAAAACAAATCTAGAATGGACCAATTTTCTTCCTGACCAATACTATGTTGGCTAACTATGTCAGATACTGCTCATCTCTTACAAAGTTAGCCCCTATGAGTTTCTTAATGTCAAAGATGACTTATTATTCTATTTCAAGGCACATCCTCCTAAGAGCCTATTTGACTGGGTTCATATTTTGATCCACTCTAAGTATGTGGACCACAATTTATGGAGACAAACCTGGCATTTTGTCATAGCTCCATGTAAGTACTCGCTTACATCTGATAACAACTTGATTAACTTTAAAGATTCTCTATCATATAATAATGAGCTAATAAAAGTGGGTCTAGGGTTGTTTACCTAACTTTTGGTTGAGGTCTAGTTTCCTATTTAGTAGACTAGGGTGGGTCTAACCATAGGACTTTTTAGTTGACTATTCCTAGAAGACTAAGAAAGTAACCTCGCCTTTAGAAATCCTAAACTCTTCTCTGCTCAACTTGAAGTTCCAAATGTGGGGGAGCTTAGAGAGAGTACCTATTGGATTTCTTGGACATTATGTTAGCTCTCGGTGTTGGTCTTGAGCTAGTGCATACATTGTCACTCACTTTCACATTACACCACACTCACAACCCTAAAGCCAACCTTGTTAACTGTGATCCCTTGATCTTTTGGGAGACTCTTGTAGATGGTCCCCTAGACCTGCTAGCCTTAGGCTAGGGTTTTGATAAGACCAGTACATAGAGGACTCAAATGGAGTTTCCATTGGCCCATGGCTTAAATAGGGTGACACCCCAATTCCAACAAAATACCTAACTTAGCCTTCTGCCCCCAAACTTACCCAATTTACCAAAATGCCCTTGAAAATAAAAAAATTTGCTAAAATTCCAAAAATTACCCTAAATACCCAAATTTTCCCAAAAATCATGTCAAACTATTTTAAACTACCCAAATTGACCAAGACATCCCAAAATTTTCAAAATTACCAAAATAACCCTCATTTGGCCAAAATTGCCAAAACACCCTTGGTGACCCAAATTGTCCCAAAACCTCCATAAACCTCCATAAACACTTCAAATGTCTCCAAAATCTATATGGACCCGTCAATTGAACCAAATTTGACCATTTTGACCCAATTTGATAAAAAGCCCAAAATTGCCCTTAAAAGCCCAATTACCCTATTTCTCCTCAAATGTCCACAAATTTGGTTCCAATTTTCCCAATTGCAATTTTAAACTAAAATTCTTCATGAATGAACTCAATTGGAACCAAATAGAAACCCAATTTGACCAAATTGCAGGCTCAATTTCAACCCATATCAAAAAGCCCCAATTTGGCCCAAAATCTAAATCTCACTCAATTGAACCATATACCTTATCGAATTGCCCCAATTTTGAACTCTGAACACTTTATAAGTATTTCCCACATCAAATTGGCCCTTAAATTGGCTTTGTTCAAGTCTTAATCCCACTCGATTTCAACTTGGAGCAAAACCCTCAATTTTGCCCCAATTTAGCCATGTCTCCAAATGTCACCAAATTGAATTCCCAAGTCCCAAAATTGAGACTCAATTAATGTTGAGAATTGTTCATAACATCCCTCTAAACCATTTTGAACCTTTAATTTGGACTTGGCCAAACTCGTTCATAACCTAAACCCAAGTCTAACCCAACATCCCCAAATCAATCAACTGCCCAAATTACTCAATTTGAACGTCAAAATCAATTCAAAATCACCCCAAATCTTCTATAAACTCTTTATGACAATCATTTACACCAAGTTTCTCAATCAATTTAGTCCAATTTCATGACTACCCTAAGTCAAAACCAACTTCAAGAATTTTTTACCCAAATTGAACACATGAACCAAAATTGACCAAGCCATGCCAAATTGATCAAGACAAAGCTTTTACAACCAAATTCTTGACCCTAGTGACCAGGATAGACTCACCTAGCCAACCCTAGATGAGCTATGGTCTGTTGATTTATGGGATTTCACCCACATTTAGCCTAAAGTGGAAATATCTTCCTCATCAATGCTTACCTTGGGAGTTAATCATATTTAGCCACGCCCTGACCTCCATGAGCCAAGAGGTGAAAAAACCCTGGCCAACCACCAGAAACAAACAACCCAAAGACAGCTAACTTGGCCAAAACCCAAAATTTGAACTCCCTGAATTGGCTCACTTCTATTGGATACTTGTGCCTTTCTTCCCTCCACCTTAGCAAGCTTTAGCAACCAATTCCTAGCCCTGAGCTCCATTAGGCAGCCGTGTCTCTAAATGAAGCTCTCCATGGCAAAAGGGGAGAGAGCATTAAACTTTAGGGAAACTCTACCAAAAAATTCCCCAAAGGTTCTCCAAACCTTCCTAAGATCAGTCCTCTTTCTTTTAGCCACTCATAGCCACTCCATAGAGCCAATTTCTTCACTAAAATTTGCCCCAAAACTAAGACAGATTTCCACAAAAATTTTTGTAATCCACCAAAGTGCAATTAGTTGTGCCAACACCATCACCAGAGTGGGAGAAGAAGATCCCCCATAAAAGCCCCATCTTAGATAGCCTCTAACCTAGTTCTAGACCATTACCTAAAAATGACCTTGATCAAAATCATACCTAAACAATTCACTAGGGCCTAGGAGTTTTTCTGGAGGTTCATTGAACCCAATCAAATCTACTGCAACCATCTGATTGAGGCTTCCCTTCTCAGACAAAGGTATTAAGCCTCAGCCCTAAATCGATCCTTTTTTATTCTCCATACAAAGTTATTACATTTTATACCACATAAGCCATATAGATATGTTCACCTTGAGTAGATGAAGGTGTAGGAACAAACCCCATGAAATTTGGTTGAGTCTAGCAAAAGATCTTAGGGATTTAATGTGGACGGCTTGCGGGTTAAGTTTCTTAGGGACGATGAACGAATGTCGTCTGATTGTGTGTGTATTAGATGGACGGATGAGATCAAACCGGATGAGTGGATGGAATGAAAAAATGGTCTGACAAGATAGCTAAGTGGCTGGCAGTGTCAAATAGCAAAACGCCGTGTGGAGACTTTGGAGCTGCCGAGGTTGAGGTGGCGCCACGTGTTTAAGTAGAAAAATCTAGATTTAAGGGATTTATTTAAATATTAGAACTTCAAAAATCCATATATTTTCATAAAAAATTATAAAAATAAATTAAAATAACCCTCTTGCTTAGTGATCACAGTTGAATAATGTGGAAAAAAATAAATTTTTTTTGACAACTCTTTGATTTTTAATTAATTAATTACTCTCTATGATATTTAAATTCATTTTGACTAAGCATTGCTCAGCATGGCTTGAAATTTTGGGAGCTTATTCCTCATGACAGATGCTATGTTCCCTAATTTTTCCAAGGTCAGAGGACATCTCTATTTTTTTAATCTCTATTTTTTTAATCTTAATTTTCAAGCTGAGATGGCTATTTTGGCTTAATTTAATTATATAAATTGAAACACCACTTGAAAAATTATGGGATAAGTTTTATTATGTTTCATATATTTAGAGAAGCGTAGAAAAAAATTCATGTTGGCTTGAATAATTTCATAAATTTCTATATTTAATTAAGTGTGTATATCTTGTATTAATATTTTTAAATTAATTATTAATCAAAAATCAAGAAAATCAATTCCACATTGTGTGAAAAATCATGTTAACCCATTGTAAAAACTTGGAAATTATTTGATTAAATTTATGTACTAAAGTTGATTTCTTAAGAAACGTTGTATTTTTGTATAAAAATAATTATATTAAATTAAATACACATAGAAAAATTATGAAAAGCTATTTTCTGAGTTTCTTGTAATTAGGACCACTCAAGAAAAATAAAATTCTGTTTTGATAAAAAACTTTATTTTTAAGCTTTATTTTGAATTACAAAAATAAAAATAATTAAAAAGTCTAAAAATACAAAAATATTTCAAAATGCGCTTAATGGTTTCCTGATGACTTAGAACTCATTAACATATTTTTCCTATATTTTCTAAGGTAAAAATAAAATTTCAAAGGCTTAAAATGCATTTTTCTATTTTCTCATTAAAATAATTATAAAAAATAAATTTGAAATCATAACAATATGAAATTTATTCCTATAAGTTCTCTAGACTAAGAGAGAATTAATAAAATATAAAAAATAATTTTTGTAATTAAAACATATTTTTCATGTAATTAAATCATAAAAAATCAAAAAATTATTATAAAATTAAATTAAAATTTGATTCAGCAAATCATGAAATTTTGCCTAAGTGTTTTCTCTGACCTAAAAGAACCTCTAATACTTTTCTCATAAACCAAAAGCTTTACTTTACTTAAATAAAAAAAAAAACATATCTTCTAAGTTAAAAATAATTATTTAAATTAAATATAAATTTGAAAAGAACCACATTTTTTCTCCTCTTTTATTTTAACTACTTTGTGAATAGAGTACTAAAAATTTGTTAAAGTCGCTTGAATTGTGCTAGATGAGTTATGAGTTGAAGAGCCCCACGGTCAAAGTGGTCATTTTAGATATTAATGCCTTAATCAAAATTTAAGATGAATTAAAGGGAAATGGGTAATTTTGACCCTAATGAATATATTTGGATGATTGAAACATGATGGGTAAGAGATAGAAACCAACTTACCATTTTTCCATAATAAGAATGAAATTATAAATTGAAATTATAAATTGCTAAATCATCAAGATTTGAAAGTTAACAAAGATCAAATGATTTCCATGTAATGGGCTTAAGCAAGGAAGATGATGTTCCACTTATGATTCAGTCCATAATTGATGATGGTCTGAATTCTTTAACCAAGTTCCATACCACCTAAATTAAAATTATAACATTTGCTAATCTAACCCTCATAGATTTATTAAAGGGCTTGGTAGTGATTTAGGCTTTATATTTAATTCATTTGATTGGATTTAGAGGTTAATATGATTGATGATTAACACTACATGCCTAGCTTTAGTGGTGGGTACAAGGTCCTTAATGACTGAAACTTGCCTTAGGGGCATTCACCTACATAACTTTTAAGTGAAATATCAATTGTTGATTAATTTCAATTGATTAATTGGGTACCCGGTCCTCGGGATGATTAAAATGTCAAAGTTCACCGAGTAATGGGTTAATTTTAATTTAACCTGGATGATTAGTAGAGCAATATGATAAGTTTAAAGTGAACTTAAATGTTTCAAAGGATCTTTAAAGCAGTTTCTGGTCATTCTCCGAACACTTTATAATCTCTTGAATATTTTAAAGGACAAATTAAACTTGTTATATCTTGTTCTAAAATCATCCATTAAGATCTTTCGGGACTCAATAAGTCATACTTGAGGTTTGTTAGTTATACCTTCAAATTCTTAAAACTTGCATATCTTACTTTGTCCCCTGCAAAAATACATAAATGTTTTGAAAAGACTAACATTTCAGCTGGAATGCTGAGAAGATGATAAATACGCTTTTGTAGTGCTATTTAATTTTCATCGTCTTACTTTCTGCAAATATTGTAAACTGCTTGGTTGAGCACCTTACTTCACTTGCAAAATTAAAACAAATTTTTCAAAAATTAATCAAAAATTTCAAAAACAAGTCTTTAATTCTTTCAAAGGTAACCATAAATCTTTTAAAATTTCACTAAACATAAAATGCTCTTTTGAATTTATGGGAGTCTCTCAGAAAAGGTAAGTTGCTAACGAGATCTACACAGTTTAAATGGGTTTCACAAAGCATTTAAGTCAAGTAAATTCAAGAGAAAATAGTAATACCAGAACGAGGGAACCATGGGATCTCAACCGGTGTCGCTCTAATCAACTTTAATCTCCCTATGATATTTAAATAGACATAACCTTAGGAAATAATTGATTTGACATCAAGACTTAGTCACATTAGAAAACTTGACCTCTAAACTTGATACTTCTCTCAACCTTTACACCTTGACACTTCTAAACCTTAAAATTGCTACTTCTTTGAGGAGTTTGGAGTTAGAAACATAGGCAGCACAACCATCTTCAACAGCAAAACATGTCTACACTAGCTAAATCTTTCCTTAGAATTAAACAACAAGCCATAGGATTTTGAGGTTGTCCGCTTACTGCGACATAAATCCTAAACTTTTCTTTAAGCTTTTGTATGGCTCACCTATAAAATATAAGCCCTATCTCATCTTAGGATTCTGAGGTTGTTGTTCTTTATGACCTAAACCCTCACTTCTTCCAGGCTATTTGTGTGATCGTTTCATACGAATGTAAGCCCTAATTAATAAAATTGGCAGCATGAAACATTTAAATATTTCTCTTCTAAATTGAAGCCAAACCATAGGATAGCTTGGGAAGTCACCAAGATTCTCCTTTGGATCTATGACATCCCCTATTTCTTCTTTCTTTAGAATAAAAAAAAATGTTCCAAATTTGAGCTATTCCCATTTCACACCTCTTTGGTCTGATCTCATTGAAAAGTTTTATTCCTTTGAACATCTTGAAAATAATATCGTTCCAAATTTGAACATCTTGACAACAAGCCATATGATTCCACATTTTTCTAAAATTAAATATTTATATATATAAATTAAATGTCCCTCAGAAGCGGGCGACGAGATTCTGATTACGGCGACTGACAACTTCCGCAGGACCCCCTTAAAAATAGTGTCGATAAAGGTCATCTTCATTCCCTAGATCTTTCTCTTAATTCATCAACTGTTGACTAGATCTCTTCTTTAAATTTTAGCAAAACATTCTTTATATGAGATTCTTCCTAGTTTTGTTCTGCTTCAAGGCACTCTTCTTCTACTTCGCTAGTAACAACCAAGAAAAATTTTGTATCATCGATCGGCCCTACCATGCCGAATCCAACATTTTCTTTCGAGTTAAAATTATGATTTTTAGTGTTCCATAGTTCCTCAAAGAGGTGTAACCTTTCTTTCTATAACTCACCAGGCACTCAACCACGTTGAAATTTTTTTTGAATATATGAATATTAGTAGCTAAAAGGTAATTCCATTAATTCATTTGAAGTTTTCTCTTCCAATTTTACATTGATTTCAGATTTAAGAAAAAAAGGACCAAGGTAAAATTTTAATAGTTTCATGCCTGCACTTTGTACTTCCTTGACCTCCAAACCTACAACTTTATGAGAATTAATCAAGGTTATGGTCATGGCCTTTACATAGTGATTGATCCTTTCATACATCGATCTGTATTACTCTTCATTTTATTTCACCAAGGAGATCTCTGACTGAGGCTTCTTCTGATGCACCGCCATTACATTGTTTTTTATCATTTCTTCTTGAGAGTTGTCCTCTGGGTCAGTGTTGATGATTGGATCCCTTTGCTCAATAGGCTTATTAACTCTTCCTCACTCTTTTCCCCGACCTTGATCTTAGAAGAGAGAGCTAAAAGAGTTTCTACCATCTTGTTGCCAAGAGTGGCTGAAGACTATTGAATTGGAGCCGGCTGGTCTTGCTTTTGCAATTATCTTATTTCCTTAATTTCTTCTAATACAGCGTCTATGGAGAAAACTATTTTCTTCAGAGGAGCATAGTAAGTTGTCTCTTTGTGAATTCCAATTTCATGAATTGAGAATGGTTGTAGGTCTCCTTTGATACAATGTTCTTGACATCCTTCATAATACTTATACAATGGTGTAGAGACGATGGGACCATCTCTTACTCATGGATCTAGGGTCGACCTAGTATGGCATTGAATGATGTTTCTGATTTGATAATGTGGCTTTTTTCCATAATTACAAGGTCAATGATACACCAAAAAATGTGCAATTTTTTGTACACATTTTATCTTAAATTTAGTGATATTACACTTTAAAGAAGGGTATTCTCATGTTTTGTTGCAGATATATTGACTTTTAGGCATTTGGAGCAAAAAGGAGCAAAAAGAAGCAAAAAGGGGGAAATTTGGTGTCAAAATGAAGTTTTCAGCATTCTGGCACCAAAGGCACCATTATACAGAAAACTAGCGCTAGAGGCACCAATTTACAAAGAAGTGGCACCAAAATCAACTGAATTGGCATCAAGGGCTCCAAAATCTAAAGAGCAACGCAGAACTTCTATACACTGGTGGTAATGGTGCCGGAGGTGTCGGAGATGAATTAAGATGGATTAAAATGGTTATTTACTATTTTTGAGCGGTTCTAAAAGGCTCCAATCAATTCAAACCCCACATAGAGTGATTCAATGCAGCTAGCACTTTGGAAAGGTTTTTGACTAAAGAGATTGTCTTTTAGATGAAGGGATTTGTCTCTTGGTGTGAAGAGGTGTGCTCTTTGGGGAAAAAGGAGGGAATTTTGAATTCTTTTTTAAAGGAAGGCTGACACTAATTAAAGGAGGAAAGTCTAGAGAGTCAAGAGATGGGAGGGAGAGGTTTAGAGGAGAAGAAGACTAAGAGTGGCATGAGAGAGAGTTGTGGAGAAGAGTTAGGTTTTCTGCTATAGTTGTAAGAGGAGAGAGAATGTGAGAGATTTCTTCTTCATTACAATTCTAAGAGAGAATGGAGTTTAATTGTAAAGAGATAAAGTGCTTAAAAGGAACTTCAAGGGTTTTTCTTAAGAAGGAGTGTCAGATAAGTTGTGTTCTTTTCTTTCTTTGTTTAGTAAACTTGTTTATACATATATAATCTATGATTTGTCGTATCCCTCTCACGAATTTTGAGTAGTCATATTTATCCTTCTCCCTACAATGAGATATGGTTTTTTGAAGTGTTAATTTTGTGATGAAAGGTTTTAAATGTCAATAAATCATGATGATTTGAACTTTGATCATCATTTACTTTTCAACCTTGCCAATTGAAATGTTAAAATTTATTACGAAACATAAGATCCAAAAGGTCTATGCATTCTAAAATAAGGTAAGACTCACATTCAATTTCATGGGTGAGAATGTAGTCCATGGGTTTAAGTGCAAATAAATAAGGAAATATACTTTAATGAACATAAAATTAGAGATTTTAGGGGTGACAGATAAAATCCCCCATTTGGTCTAGTTTCTTGGAAACTAAAGTGAGATCGTTAGCCCTCAGAAGCAGGATAAGTGAGAGCTCTGGAGTGGCAACCAATATTTTCTCAACCTAACCACGAATTTAGGGACCAAACTCTAGATTAGTCAACGTTCTTTATCCACTCTCAAAGGGTAAGGAATAGGATTGCTCCTATTTGGCACAATACAGTTTTATGTTTTATTTGGCACAATACAGTTTTATATATAATTTAAAAAATTTTAATTACTTCACAATCCATAAACTCATTGTAAAGGGGAAGGATGTTTTGTTAAATTTGAACTCTTCCTTACAAAACTTTGTTTAGTCTTAATAAGTTTACTTTTGAAGTTTAGCAAATAGCTTATTTAACCTAGTTCTTTTAACTGCATCTCATTTAGCATACAGTAAAATTACTTTGGATTTTTTTTGCGTACTTAAGTTTTTATAGTTTGAATATTGTGTTTTGCTTTATAAGAATAAGAGTTTCCATCTCCCTGTGGGATCGATACTTAGGACACAATTAGAGCCTTTTATTACTTGAGCGATATGTATACTTGCATTATTATTATGGTTTAGCAGCTTAAAAATTTTAAAATATAAAAATATATTTTTTTTAATTTTGATTAAATTGCATATTTGATATTGATGTTGTCGTGTGTGCATTGTAGTATTGAAAGATATTTACAACGCACCACTAAAACTGAGCATCAAATTTTTGGCGTCGTTGCAGGGAGTAACAGTAAATTACTTTATAATTAATAATAATTCATTTCAACAGAAAAACTTATTTTATTTTAATTAATATTTTTATAATTTAATGTGTTTGCTTATTTTAATTATTTATTGTGTTTTTGTATGCGTAGTTTAAGATCGATATGTTTAGTACCTTACACTTCAAAGTTAGAAAGAACTATTTGAAAAATTTTTAAATAATAAGAAAAATTAGATAATTTGAACAAAATGGTTACAAGCATAAATAACACTGGAATTGAAAATGAACATCATCAGAGACATTTAAAAAATTAAGTTAATCCGACAGCAGATGAAAATTTTTTAAGTATGCAAAACCCTTTTGTAGCTGCCAATTCATTTGAGTTTGAACCTATTATTATCCAAATGGTACAACATAATCAGTTTGGGGGAACACCGACTGAAGATCCTAACTTACATCTTGCTAGTTCTATAGAATTTTGAGCTACATTTAAACATGATGGAGTGTCGAATGATACCGTCAGACTTAGACTCTTTCCATTTTCACTAATGGATAAAGTTAAGATGTGGTTAAACTCATTAGCACTTGGATCGATAAGAACTTGGGGAGACTTATTACAAAAAAATTTATCTAAATATTTTTTCACATAAAAAATTGCTAAGCTTAGAAATGATATTACATATTTTTGTCAGTTTGAAGGAGAATAAATTTATGAAGCTTGGGAAAGATTTAAATATTTCCTCAGGAAGTGTCCACACCATATGTTACCAGATTGGTTAATAATTCAAACTATTTATAACAGATTGATTGGATCTCTTAGATCTGTAATTAATGTTGTTGTTGGAGATCATTAATGTCAAAAATATTTGATGAAGCATATTCTTTAATTGAAGAGATGAATACTAATAATTTTCAATGACCTTCTAAAAGGGTAAAACCAAAAGTGTAGCTAGTATTCATGATTCTGATGCAATTTCCATTTTGGTTGCTTAAATTGTTGCAATATCAAAGAAGATAGATCTGTATGGAATGAATTTTTCTCAGACACCTGCTGTCCTTGAGGAAAATTAATTGGGACAAATTATAGATTTTCAATCTACATATGAAACCTTAAATGCAATAAACAACCAATCTAATAAACCTTATTCCAATTATTATGATCCTGGTTGGAAAAATCACCCAATATTTTGTTGGAGTAATAATAACTCTATTGTTGTAAATCCGCAATGGGGGAATAATCCTACAGACCCATTGGGAATCAGAAAAAAATTTAACTATAAATCATATTACCCTCCAGGTTTCAAAGCAATTCACAGAGTAAAGAGAAGAAATTGTCAATGGAAGAACTACTTTTGCAAATGGGAGCACAATTATAAAGTGAAGGAGCAAAATTAAAAAGTTAAGGTGCACAATTACAAAGTCAAGGAGCTACAATTAGAAACATGGAAAATCAGTTGGGATGTATTGCTACTGCACTTAGCAATAGACCTCTAGGAACTTTGCCTAGTAATGTTTAAGTTAATCCTAAAGATCAGAACAAAGAACAAATCAAGACTATTTAATAAATAAGTGGAAAATAATTGGAAACAAAGTTTAAGAAGAAATTCAAATTGAAGTTGAGAAATAATGGGTGGAAAATTAAACGTCTAGTAGGATTTTCATTTTGAGTCAAAATATCCTATGAAACAATGAAAATTACTCTAGAAAGACTACCACCTTCATTTCCTTAAAGATTGAAGCAGCATAACAAAGAGAGCCAATTTATAAAATTCTTGAAAATATTGAGGAAGTTAGCAATAAACATTCCATTTGTTGAGCCTTTAAACAAATGCCAAGCTTTGTGAAGTTTATGAAGGATATACTTAATTAAAAAAGGAAATTTACAGATAATGAGACTGTTGCACTTAGTGAGGCGTGTAGCGCTATAATTAAGAAAAAGCTTCCTGAAAAACTTAAAGATCCTGATAGTTTTACTATTCCTCAAGCTATTGGCAAAAGATTTTTTGCAAAATCTTTATGTGATTTAGGAACCAGTATTAATCTTATGCCTCTATCAATTTTTAGAAGGTTGGGTTTAAGATAAATTTCACCTAATACTATAACTCTTTAATTAATTGATAGTTCAATTACCTATCCTAAAAGAGTTATAGAAGATGTTTTGGTAAAGGTTGATAATTTTATCTTTCTTGTGGAGTTTATTGTGTTAGACATGGAGGAAGATAAAGTAATTCATATCATTTTAGGAAGACCATTTCCTACCAATAGAAGAGCTTTGATTGATGTACAGCTGGGGGAATTAACAATGAGAGTCAACGATCAAGAAGTTATATTTAATATTACAAAGTCAATAAGATACCCAGCAAAAGGAAGAGATGATGAATGCTTCAAAATGGATATTAATAATTATTTAAGAAATGAATATTTCACAAATACATTTGAAAAGAAAACTAAAGAAGAATATTTGGAGTACGAGGATGAGGATATAACTCAAGATAAATCTATGAGAGTGAGTAATGAAGAATTGAATTATTTTCAGGAATAATTTGAATTGTTAGATCCTATGAATAATAAAAAAAGTTATATTTCCTCAATTGTAAAACCTCTTGAACTAGAAATGAAAATACTTCCTACAAATTTAAAATATGTCTTTTTAGGAGATTTATCGACATTACCTGGTATAATATACTCAGAATTAACTACAGCGCAAGAACAAAAGTTGTTGGAAACTTTAAGAATGTATAAAATAGCTTTTGGATGGATGTTAGATGATATTAAATGAATCAGTCCTTTAAATTGTATGCACATATTTTATTGGAAGAACATCATGAACCAAAAGCTGATCCTCAAAGAATATTAAACCCTATGATGAAAGAAGTAGTTAAGAAAGAGATCTTAAATTGGTTAGGTGCTGGAATAATATATCATATTTTAGAAAGTGCTTGGGTGAGTCAAATTCCCTACGTTCCTAAGAAATGGGGTGTGACTATTGTGACAAATGAGAATAAGGAATTAATACCAATAAGATAAGTCAATGATTGGAAAATCTGCATTGATTATAGAAAATTAAATAAAGCCACCATGAAATATCACTTTCTTTTACCTTTTTTGAACCAAATGTTCGATAGCCTAGCTGGGATATATTATTGTCTTCTCATAAAATTTTAGATGGATATACTGGCTCAAGAAAAGTAGGTGTGACCATAAAGACTTCTATTCCTTTTTCAGTTAAATAATTGAATCCTAATTGCTCTAGAGGATCAAGAGAAGACAACATTTACTATTCCTTATGGTGCTTTTACTTTTTGACGAATGCCCTTTCGTTTATGTAATGAACGTGCTATATTTCAAAGCTGTATGATGTTAATATTCAATTATTTAACTGAAGAAGGAATAGAAGTCTTTATGGATTATTTTTTCTGTTTTTGGAACTTCATTTGAAATATGTCTAAATTATTTTGAGAAAGTTCTTGAACGATGTGAAAAGACTAATTTAATATCAAATTAGGAAAAATGTCAATTCATGGATGCAGGAGGAATTATACTTAGGCATAAACTTTTAAACAATGACATGTAAGTAGATTCGATAAAAGTTCAAGTTATATCTAACCTACCTCCACCTACTACTGTAAGAGGAGTTAGAAGTTTTCGAGGACATGCTGGTTTTATAGGCAATATATTAAACATTTTTTCAAAAACAACTAAGCCTCTATGTCAACATTTAGAAAAGAAAATGATACAAAATTTTATTTTAATCAGGAGTGCCTTAATGGATTGGAAACATTGAAGGAAAAAATGATCCCTACACCTATAATTGTTTCACCGAATTGAAAGAAACCATTAGAACTAATGTGTGATGTAAGTGATTATACAACTAGATTTATTTTATGGCATATATATGAAAAAATTTCTAAAGTTATATTCTATGCAAGTAAAACTCTAAATGATGCTCAAATTAATTATACCACTATTGAAAGAGGTCATATTAGATTGAAGCTAAATGTGTTCATATTTTTAGTTTTAACCTAAGTTATGTAAAGTCTTTCTTAAGTTGTACTATTATATTTATTAAACCAAATTATAGAAATTTATAAGTTAATCACTACCATAAGTCATAATTTTATGTAGTAATAGAGTCACTTGAGGGCAAGCAACCTTTAAGTTGAGGGGATTTTGATACACCAAAAAAATGTGCAATTTTATGTATATGTTTTATGCTTAAATTTGGTGATATTACACTTTAAAGAAGGTTATTATCATGTTTTGTTGCAGGCATTTTGATTTTTGGTATTTGGAGCAAAAAGGAGCTAAAAGAAAAAAATTTGAAGTCAAAACAAAGTTTCTTGGCATTATGGCTCCAGAGGCACCATTATATAGAGGGTTGCCACTAGTGGTGCTAGAAACGGGTGTCAGAGGAGCCATTTTACAAAGAAGTGGCACCGGAAGCACCAGAATTAGCGCCAAAGGAGCCAGAATCCAGAGAACAATCCAAAACTTCAATACACTGGTTCCAGAGGTGCTAGAGATGAATTAAGACAGATTAAAGTGGTTATTGGCTATTTTTGAGCAGTTCTAGAATGTTCCAATCAATTCAAAACCCCAAATGAGTGATTTAATGCATCTAAACACTTTGGAAAGACACTTGAATGAAGAGATATGTCTCTTAGATTAAGGGACTTGTCTCTTGATGTGAAGAGGTGTACCTTTTGGGCAAAAAGGAGGGAATGTTGAGTTCTTTTTTAAAGGAAGGTTGGCCCAAAATAGAGGAGGAGAGTCTAGAGAGACAAGAGAGGGGGGCAAGAGGTTTAGAGGAGAAGAAGTCTAAGAGTGGCTTGAGAGAGATTTGTGGTAAAGAGTTAGGTTTTCTTCTAGAGTTGTAAGAGGAGAGGGAATGTGAGACATTTCTTCTTATTTACAATTTTAAGAGAGAATTGAGTTTGATTGTAAAGAGAGAAAGTGCTTAAAGGGAACTTGAAGGGATTTTCTTGAGGAGTGTGAGATAAGTTGTCCTTTTCTTTTTTTTATTTTGTAAACTTATTTTTTTATCTAAAGTCTAGGAGATAAGTTGTCCTTTTCTTTCTTTATTTTGTAAACTTATTTTTTTATCTAAAGTCTATTTTTGTCACATCTTTCATTTTAATTCTGAGTAGTCTTCTTTATCATTCTCTCTACAATGAGATATGGTTTTGTGAAGAGTTAATTTTGTTAAGAAAGGTTTTAAATGTCAAAAAAATTGTGATGATTCGAACTCTGATCTTTATTTACTTTTTGATTTGACTAATTGAAATTTTAAAATTTTTTGATAAACATAAGATTCAAAAGGGCCATGCTTTCTACAATAATGTAAGAGTCACATTCAATTTCATGGGTGAAAATGTAGTCCATGGGGTTGAGTACAAATAAATAGGGAAATATACTTTCATGGGCAAAAAATTGGGGATTTTAGGGTGACGGACTAAAGCCCCCAATTTGGTTCAGTTGCTTGGAAACTAAAGTGAGATTTTTAGCCCTCAAGGGAGGGATGAGTGAGAGCTCAGGAGTGATAGGCTATATCCTCTCAACCTAACCACGAATTTTGAGACCACACTCTAGATCAGTCAATGCTCTTTATGCACTCTCAAAAGGTAAAGAATATGATTTCTCCTATTTGGTGCAATACAATTATATATATATTTTAAATGATTTTATTTACTTCACAATCCATAAACTTTTGTAAAGGGGAATGATGCTTTCTTAAATTTGAACTCTTCGTTATAAGACTTTGTTTAGTCTTAATAAGTTTACTTTTGATGTTTAGTCGATAGCATAGTTAACCTAGTTATTTTTGCTACTTTTCATTTAGCATACATTAAATTTTGCTTTAGATTTGTTTTGCATACTTAAGTTTTTATAGTTTGAATATTGTATTTTGCATTATAGCCATAAGAATTTCCAACTCCCTGTGGGATCGATACTTAGGACTCTATTAGAGCCCTTTATTACTTGAGCAATATGTATACATGCATTATTATTATGGTTTGGTAGCTTAAAGATTTTAAAATATAAAAATATTTATAATGACTTTATTTTTATTGAGATTGAACTAAGAATTTACTATTTGTGTTGTCATGTGTGTATTATAGTATTGAAAGATATTTACAGTGCACCATAAAAGACCATACATCAGTCACCAATCCTCATATACATCATAATGTTATCAATCCGAGAGCTCTCTCACCTTTTTGGTTAAATCCTCTTAACTTCATTTTGTCAGTTGAGAGCTTGTGAAAGTTGATGTACTAACTAAAATTTGTAGATTCATTAAATTAATGGATATTCTTGAATCAACCAACACCTTGGAAAGTATAAATTCTCAATGTTAATAAAAATATAGAGTGGTTAGTTATGGTTATATGTGCCAAGCAATAAGTCATCATCTATGAAAGTGACACAGGGCTGTTCCTTGAACAAATAAACCTCGTCTAAAGAGCTACTAGCCAACTGATCTAACTAAATCTTTGGATCAAGTAAAGCTCTAATTAGAGCTTCTCTCTTCTCCTTTTATAGGATCAGAGCATCATAAATGCTTTGTTTGGCTGGAAACTTCTTAAGAAGGTATAATACATTATATTCCACTATGTCACTAATTAGTTGGTAATCTTCTCGTAGTGGTAGTTCTTCTGTTGGTGGGTTGGCTCTTCTTAAATGACTATCTATTTCCCTTTGTCTTTCAAAATGGTTCTCGGGGGCAAGTAAGGCCCTGATTAGAGCTTCTCTCATCACCATTGATATGATCAGAGCATCGTAAATGCTTATATTGGCTGGCAACTTTCTAAGATGGGATAATACGTTATATTCCACTATGTAACTAACTCTTTGGTAATCATCTCGTACTGATATTTCTTCTGTCGTCCTTTTGTCCTCCAGAAAGGTTCTCGGGGGCAAGAATTTTCCAATCCTAAGGTTCACCTCTGTTATTTCTTCCATCCATAGAACATGATCTGGAGTGTCATCTTTTGGAGTGATGGTTGGTTTTCCTGTCACTGTCTATGAGTCTAATAGTTATAACTCAATCGCAATTGGTGTTCTATGGAATTTAAATACAGGTGCTTCAATATCTGAGCTATTGTAGTCTGCATCGTGAACATATTTCTAATCCACATGGACGAGTTCGTTGGGGTTGAGTATGGTTTGAAAATTGTCATGGGAATTGAAATTCAAATTGGATTGGTTGTTAGTTTGTAATCACCAGATATAGTAAAAATGTAGCCATTATCAACTCTCTATGCATTACAAGTTCCCGAAGGAACATAAATATAATCATAAAAAGTCAATTCCTTGAGGGATTTATCCCCCAAATCTGAAACAACCAATCTAGAAGATGCAGCCCTTAGTCAACTTTTTGTGTCATCAATCTCTGTCTTCTCAACGATCTACTTCTCTGTCTTCTTTTATGGCGGTCAGCACTATGGTGTGATCAATTAAACTGACTTGGTAGGTTGTGAGCTGCAAGGGAAAGCTTGTGTTGAGGATTCTTGAATCTGATCTAAAATCTTCTTGAAGTATCTGGTCTGGATTGTGCTCCATCCATCCTCTGTCGTGTAAAGATCAATCGAGATGACTGTCTTAGCAAAAATCATATTGATAGAAGCTCCTTCAGGTTCTCTCAAATATTCTTTTGGGATGACTATAGTTCCATTCATGAAGTTTCTCTCAAGCCAAACTTTGAAAGTGATGAAATCCTCTATGGTGTGTCCAATTAATTTGTGGTATGGACAGTACATAGGATGATTCTTCTTGTCAACTTTATCGGGCTTCTTTGGCTCAGGCAACGTGAATTTTAGCTTCTTGATCAAGTTTCAAAACATCTTCACCATTGCTTCTTTCTTGAATTAGTAAACTCTATTCAATAATTGCTTCATGGCTGGAACCTGACTCTCGTTTTCAAAGTAAGGCCCTAATTGACTCGATTATTGGTACCGATAAGTTTGTTGTGGAGACTCAGTTTGGATCTGCATTGGCTGCTTACCTTTATCAACTACTGCCACCTATCCTCATTTCTTCTCGAAAGTATTTGCTGACTTTGGCTTATCTGCTTCCTCCAAGTATTAAAGTTGCTTAGCCTCGCCTTGTAGGCTTGTAGCTTTGTTAAGTAGCATCTCGAAGGTTTTGATGGTTAATCCCTTAAGTAAGAAATCTACTGAATTGTGGATATTTTAGAGTAAAATCTCAATTGAATGCTGATCTTGAAACCGAGGCTCACATTTCATGCTTAGATTCTTGCAGCATATAATATAATCTTCTAATGTCTCAATTTTTTTCTGTCGCTCGATCACAACATCATTGACAGTGATATGGTGCTAAGTTTTGGGAAACCCTTTGACAAAATATATTCTCTAATTCTGCGAAGGACTTTATCGATCCATTCAGCAAGTCCGCGTGGCAGTCGAAGGCTACCCCTAAAAGGCTTCTCACAAACTACCTGAACAGAAGTGCCCGTTGCCCCCTAAATTATAGCAACTTGCACTAAAATGTATGATGTGCTGTTGAGGGTTCACAGTCCCATTAAATGCCTTGAAATTTGCTGGTATAAATCCCTTGGGATAAGGTATGCTACTGAACTCCTCCGTGTAAGGTATACCCTTTGGAACAAATGTACCTTTTTTCGACTGGGCTAGAGCCCCTTTCACTTGTTTCTCAACAATCTACTTTACGTCCTTCTCTAGCACTATGTGTTGACCTCACTTTTGTGAGGAACTTAAAATGACACTAAAAAACCAGACATGTCTTGACTAACCCTTTAGTTTTGGATTCTCAGACAATTCATAAAGACCTAAGAATGATCATCATGATCACTAAGGAAAAGGGCCTACCAATATTGACTCTTTTGAACTTTTTTAAAGTCCCCGAAACCCGAAAAACTCCCAAAATACCCCTTTTGGGCTTCAACCATGATAAAACCCTAAAATAATCACATCACTAATGACAAACCCTAATTTGGTCAAACATTAACCTAATGATCATTACATTGATTATAAGGTCAATATTGACACCCAATTGACCCTATTGGTCAACTTTGACCCAAGTGGTCATATTTGGTCAAACTGATCAACTTTGGTCAAATTATTTAGTTTTGGTCAACTTGAACAAGTGGATGAAACCAAACCTAAAATTGTTCAAATTAGACTACTTGGTCAATCCAAAACACTAGATTAGTCAAACCAGACCATTTAGTCAACCATAGACACCATTGACCAAATATTGGTCAAAATGGTCAATTTTGAAGCTTATGGTCATCACATTGACCATTTGTTCATGCATAAACCTAAATGATTACCATATGGTCAAGAAAACACCATGTGATCAATTTGACCATCCTGCTCAACCTTGGTCAACCTTGATCAAACCCAAGTCATATCACCATCCTAAGGACCCCATGACTAAACTAACTATGACATGGTCAAGCAAGTCATCCTGGTTAACCCTACACCTAAACTGGTCAACCATGGTCAAGCATGGTCAACTTGGTCAAACTTCGTCAACATTACCATTTTTATCAAAATTTTGTCTTTTCTTCAAATTAATTTTTATTCTTTTGATTAATTAATAATTGAATTAATTAAAGAGAGTGAAATTAAAGATTATTAGACCTAGGGTTAAGTTTAAAATTTTGATTTAAACCCATGGCAAGAAAAATTCATGGCCACATAAAAAACATAATTTACATAAAAAACATAAAAAACATAATTTTACACTTAAACCCTAAACCATCATATGACAAATGATTAACGGGTCATCGATGACTCATGAAATACCCATGACATTATTAAATTTTCAATAAATGACCCAAGAAAAAAAGGTATCACAAGGGTGTCATGAAAGGAATATGAGGTGGCATTCTTTCACGAATTGTTATAAATGGATGTATGAACGCATCCTTCACCTTCCTCATTCTCCAATAAAGGTGTGACTCATATAAACTTCATCCTTCTCATGATTAAGGCAATCATGAACATAACATAAAAAATGATGATGAGGAGTTGTATGTTTCACCCCACCCTCAACATCATTAATTAACCAATGGAGCTTATATGGTGAAGGTTATATCAGGCTATTTGAGCTGCCATATCCACCTCATAAGCTACCCAATGGAGGCAAGATAAGACCAAAATCCAAACAGTGCATTCACGGAACCTCGTGATGGAAAGCCTGGAAGGACTCAAGCATGGTTATCTCCAAGCTCTAAACTTTTTCTCACTCATCTTAAGGGTAAGATCTGTCTTCCCCACATGAACCTAAGCCATATAGCCACAATTGATGGCTAAAAATTGAGCAAGTGAGCTACTAAGGAGTGAGGACTAATAGACAGTGCTTGATTCCTGAAAGCCTCTAAACAAAATTTGTTGCCTCTGCCTCAAGCATGAAATCCCCCATTGTTTGGACTCCTATAACTCACTGTAGAAGCCCAATTTCCCCTCTGAAAATCCGGACATATTTTTAGGTAGACAAAAAATTACACAATACATCAAATTAATCATCCAAACACCATCCCTGATCTTTACGATGAAGTTCTCAATTAAAATTGAATCTTTCTGTGAGCTCTAACCCTTTTCAAGACCAACCTGTGGAGTCATTTCGCTCGGACATAGCTCGAGTTGGTTTCACTTCAAATTGGATTCATAGGAAGCTTCACAAGGACACAACAATAGTTCCTATCAATTTTGATAGAGGCCTCACATTAACTAATCAAGGTATGTCTTAAAACCCTAAATTTTGCTCAGTTTTCAGACATTGTGAAGAGAACGATCACTCCATAGGTATCTAACAGTATGGATTGATTCGTCTCGTCCTGATGAAGCTGTGGAAACAAATTCCATCAAGTTTCATTGAGTATCGGTCGAGAAATCAGCACTTAAAGATGAACAAATCTCTTCTAATCATCTCGTAGAGACAATGAATGGATATCGTTCATTTTTGTGTATCAAAAATGAACAACTCCAATTAAATCAGACAGGGGATCCGTCCATACGAAGTGGACTTAATCACACACCACTTAGGCTATTGCGTGTAAACCTCTACCAACCATGCATTATCCGGTGAACGTTCAACGAGCCCGAGGTATGAGTCAGCACCACATGTAATATCCTTTAAGTAGGAAATTAAATAAATATAGAAAATAGAAAAAAAATTCAAAAATACATATCTTTCATAGAAAAATCACAAAAATAAAATAAAAACACCTCTAGATTTAGAGAAATGAGGAGAATTTTATGGACATTAAATCAAAATTTAACTAGTTATATTTAATTTTTAATTAATTAACTACTCTATGGAGTAATTTAATTATTAAAAATTATTTATAATTTCAAAAATTTTGAAAATTTTAGGGATTGATCTTTAAGCCCTTAGGAACATCTCCTGATTTTTCCAAGGCTAGAAAAAACTCCCAAGACTCAATTTCCTAATTTCTATCAAACTTTGTGATTATCTTTAATAATAAGTATAAAATTGAAGAAATTGGAAATGGTTAGAAAACATAGAGTGACATTTTTAAACTCTAAAATGACAAAAAAAATTTAACCATTTACAAATTTAAAAATGACAATTTATTTCTAGGGTCAAAATTGTAAAATTGAAAATTACACATTTAATCCTAAATTTCTTTAGGCTTGGACACTAGTTTTTAGTGATACATAGGGTTGACCAAACCTTGATCCCTAGACCTAAATGACATAGGGTCTAACCATCTCCCCATGACCATTGAGTCTAACCTCATAGAGTCAAAAGGATAAGTCATTTAAGTCTAATCAACCTAGACATAATCTGAATCCAGGGTTGACCAAACAAAGGCACTTAGGTTCCATCGAGGTGAACCCAAACATCTTAAACCCTAATTGGGTCTAAACCTCATTTAAACTAAATTAAACCAAGTTAAACCTTAATCACATTAGGTTTAACTCAAGAAATCCTAATTGGGACTAAACCACATTTAGACCTAATTAAACCTAGTTAAACTTTAATCACATTAGGTTTAACTCAACAAAATCCTAATTAAGTCTAAACCACATTTAGACTTAATTAAACTTAGTTATACCTTAATCACATTAGGTTTAGCTCAACCAAACTGTAATTAAGACCAAACCACAATTACACTTAATTAAACCTTGTTAGACCTTAATCACATTAGGTTTAACTCAACAAAATTTAATTAAGTCTAAACCACAGTTAGACTTAATTAAACTTAGTTAGACCTTAATCACATTAGCTTTAACTCAACAAATCCTAATTAAGTCTAAACCACACTTAGACTTAATTAAACCTAGTTGAACCTTAATCAAATTATATTTAACTCAACAAACCCTAATTAAGTTTAAACCATAGTTAGACTTAATGAAACTTAGTAAGAACTTAATCACATTAGGTTTAACTCAACAAGCCCTAATAAAGTCTAAACCATAGTTATACTTAATTAAACTTAGTTGAAACATAACCACATTAGCTTTAACTCAACAAATCTCAATTAGGTATAACTCTAATTAGACCTAATTAGCATACCTTAAGCCTTACTTACATTAGGTTTAATCAAACTTAAACCTCAATTAGGTCTACCCCTAATTATACCTAATTAACCACATTAAGCCTTGTTTAAATTAGTCTTAATTAACCTAAAAACCCAATTAGGAGCCCTAATAAAATTAATTAAACCTTACCCATGTTATGTTTAATTAAACTTCAAACCTAAGTAAATTTAAATTTAATTTAATTTAATTAAATCCTTAAGCCTTAATACATTAGACTTCAGTTTAATCAAACACTTAGGTTCAATCCAACTTGAACCTAAGTTAACACAAACCCTTAGGTTTAATCCAAATTGAACCTAATTCAACTCAAGCACTTAGGTTCAATCCAACTTGAACCTAGGTCAGCACAAACCTTTAGGTCCAATCCAACTTAAACCTAACTCAACATAAAACTCTTAGGTTCAACCCAAACCCTTAGTCTCAATCCAATTTGAACAAACCCCTACTCAAACACTTAGGTTCAATCCAACTTGAATATAAGTCAACTCACACACCTTTAGGTTCAATCTAACTTGAACCTAACTCAACTCAAACACTTAGGTTCAATCCAACTTGAACCTAATTCAACTCAAACCCCTAGGTTCAATCCAACTTGAACTTAACTCAACACAAAACTCTTAGGTTCAACGCAAACTTAAGTCAACACAAACCCATAGGTTAAATCCAACTTGAACCTAACTCAACTCAAACACTTAGGTTCCATACAACTTGAAAATAAGTCAACAAACACACTTTTAGGTTCAACTCAACTTGAACCTAACTCAACTCATACACTTAGGTTCAATCAAACTTGAGCCTAAGACAATTCAAACTCCTTAGGTTCAACTCAACTTGAAGCTGATCCAACTCAAGCCCTTAGGTTCAAACTAACTCAACTCAAACTTAACCCAACTTAAATCCTTAGGTTCAAACCAACTTAAACCTAAGTCAATTCAAACCAACTTAAACCTAAGTCAATTTAAACCTAATTCAACTTAAACCCTTAGGTTCAAACCAACTTAAACCTAGGTCAACTCAAACTGCCATGTTTAAACCAACTTGAACTTAACTCAACTTAAACCTTTAAGTTCATCCCAACTTAGACGTAAGTTAACATAAACCCTTAGGTTCTAACCAACTTGAACCTAACTCAAATCAAACCTTCAAGTTTAACCCAACTTAAAATCAGCTCAAACTCTTAGATTCAACTCAAGTTAACCTATATCTTAGTCTTTAAGTTCAACCCACATTGAACTTAAATTGACCCAACTCTAAGTCCTAACCACATTAGATCTAAGACTATCTTAGTTTCAATAATGAACCTAAATCAAACTTAGATCTCAATCACATTGGATCTCAATTGAGTTTAAGTCCTACCGACATTGGACTTAAATCATTTTGATATTTTTAGGTTCTACCTACATTAAACCTATATCATCTTAAGTGTGACCTACATTGGAATTAAACCATTTTAAATCATTAGGTTCTACCTATGTTGAACCTAAATCATCTTAAGTCCTACCTACATTGGACTTAAATGATTTTAAACCTTTAGGTTCTACCTACATTGAACCTAAATCATCTTAAGTCCTACCTACATTGGACTTAAACCATTTTAAATCTCTAAGTTCCACCAACATTGAACCTAAATCATCTTCAGTCCTACGTATATTGGAATTAAACTATTTTAACATCTTATGTCCTAGCTATATTGAACCTGAATCATCCTTAAACCTTAGGTTCTATTTAAATTGAATGACATCAATCTTCATCGACATTAAACCTAAACCTTTATTTTCAATTAAACTCCTTCAGGTCTAATCGACATTAGACCTAAAAATCCAACTCATCAATATAAATAACATAAAATTTACCTTAAAAGTCATTAAAACTTAAACTTGAACCTAAAAATGCAACTAGGTTTGAAAAGATATTTTGGACAAGATAACCCATGGTTGCTAACAAAATATATTTTAAACATAGTTAATCAAATTGCAAACATAATGAACTAGGATGATTAAATCATGGGATCTTGATTGGGTCATCCTACACAAAAATAAACAACAAAATGACAAAAATAACAAAAAATGATCGGCTAATAATTCGTAAACAACCTAAAATTTTACATCCTCTCAAATTCGAGACATTAAAACTTAAATTGAACCCTAATGAACAAAGATCACCGAACGCAACTTGAACATTTGTGTTCAAATTTATGGCGATTTCTTGGACGATGCAATTTGTGGTTCCTGACAAGAATCTTCCAATCCTGGCTCAAACACCTTTCAAAATATATAAATCTTAATATTTTGATGGCCCCGGGACCATAGAGCCATAAACATCTTAACGGCTCTTGTAAAAATTATCCAACCAATTAAATAACCAACTAAAATTGACAAATTTAAACATGATTTCATGCTAATCGTGCTCTATTTTGTAGGTTCACAAGAAACATAAAAAAAAATTTCTTTAGATTTCCTTGTATGTTATAGGGTGTGCTAACTCTGTTTTGCTAGATAACATTCTGAAGCAGAAAAGGTGAATCTCAAAACAACAAAACCTTAAAACAAATTGACAACAACAAAAAAAAATAACGACAAAACAAAAACACATAATATGTTAAAAACAAACAAGTTGATATAATATGACAAAAAAAAAACAAAACAAAACAAAATGACATGATAAACAAAATAAAACAAAAAGAATGACATGGAAAAACAAAATAAAACAAAAATACATGACATGACAAAAAATACAAAACAAAATTACATGACAAAATAAAATGAAACAAAACAACATGACATGTCAAATAAAACAAAATAAAACCTTTAGGGTAGAGTCAGATTCTTAGAAACCCATTACCCCAAGAATAAAGTATTTGATTTTTCTTTCCGTGACTTTGACATTTCTTATGAGAAAGAATGATGACGAGAATCAAGAGTTCGCTCAGACACTTTTAACTGTTTAAGATGTAATTAACTGTAGGAGCTTGATCCTATAGGAAAATTAAGAACTCGGAATAAGTGATATACCTAAAATTTCTGGTCATTTATTTTTCATGTGGTCTTCTTTACATGAGAAATCATTTCTCTATAATGTTCACAACAATAAAAAATCCCTTTGGTATTTCTTTTTCTTATGTTTTCTATTTTTAGCCCTTCCCTTCACTCTCCTAGTTTCTTATAATCTTCGAATCCTTGACATGATTCAAGAGTATAAGTTAACCAAAGATTAGGGCAATAAAAATAGATAAACAGAGTAGCAACTCCTTGCAATCATAAGACACACATTCACGATGCGATGGGAATTGGCAGCGAGCGGACATATGGGAATTATATTTTGGTGATGCTTCATCTGTTCGGAAAGAAAAAAATCAACAAAGAATCATACCTGGCAGAGCAGAAGTAGGATTAATCTTCATCACTCCAGAAAAGGCAATGATACCATTTTCATACAACTTGACTGAACCATGTAAAAACAACGAAGCCGAATATTAAGCACTTTGGCTTAGAACTGACAATATCGATGAAAATAAAAGAAATCAATGTCTACAGAGATTCACAGTTAATCATTAATCAAACCTAATCTTGAACAGTATTTTTGTTACACTCTAAATTTACTTCAACAAATATAAACGTGACATTCTTCCTGGTTCCGAGATGAGATAACTCTTTAGCAGACGCTTTGCCTAAATTAGCAAGAGTTTGCCTGTCCAAAACTTGATGACATTCCAATCTCCATAAAAGAACGATGAGTTTTTTCTCAACTTGATGACAAAAATTTGAGTAAATTTGTTGAAGAAACAATGATGACAACAATCAACAAAAAAGAGGGTGATTGGAAATAAATAATTATTCAATATCTACAAATCAAAAAGTTACCTAAAAATGATTTTGTTGCAACCCAAATTAAACAAAGAGCATTGTCTTATGCTTTACTGAAAGATTTCCTCTACCGACGATCATTCGATCAGATGTGGTTGAGATGTCTAAATTACTCTGAGGCTGAATAAATCATTAAAGAAGTTCATTCAGGTCTACGTAGTGCACACCAATCTGGAACAAAAATGAAAATGAAAATAAAAATAATGGGATATTACCGGTCAACAATGATGACTGACTGTCCTGAAACTATAAGAACATGTCATTAATGTCAAATACATGGGGTGGTCTCACATCAATCGCTAAATGTATTGCTCCCGACAATTGCATCATGGCACTTTGAATGTTGGGGTATAGACATAGTGGGCCCTATAGACCCTCCCTCATGTAAAGGACATCGATTCATTTTATCGGCTATAGATTATTTATCCAAATGGGTAGAAGTGGTACTGCTCAGGGAGGTCAAAGCAGAGCAAGTTCTCCACTTCTTCATGACACATGTCGTCTATAGATTTGGAACTCCTTGAAGAGTTATATTAGACAATGGACTTGCTTTCAAAAATACAAAAATCAATAATTTTATCAAACGAATTGGGATAGACTAGAGATATTTGACAATCTACTATTCCAAAGCCACTGGTTTAGCTGAAGCTTTTAATAAAAAATTGGTACAGGTTCTGAAAAAGACATTAAGCAACAATCTTTAACAATGGCATGAGCGATTGATATAGGCTCTATGGGCTTAATTAACTACATATTGAGCACCAACATGGTGAACACCATTTGCTTTGGTATATGGTTCTGAAGCCATATTGCCACTATAAGTGCAAGTTCCTTCTCTTAGAGTTGTGATTGCAAACAAAATAAACTTGATTTCATGAGAGAATCACATTTGATTTCATGGGAGAGGATGTCATCCATGTGGTTGAGTACAAAAAAATAGATAAATATACTTTGTTGGATGTAGAATAGGGGATTTTAAGGTGATAGATTAAAATCCCCAATTTGGTCCAATTGATTGGAAACTAATGCAAGATTGTTAGACCTTGGGTGAGGAAGTAGTGGGAACCCTGGAGTGGCAGTCGATATCCTCCCAGCCTAACCACGAAAATACGGACCAAACTCTGGATTAGTTAATTTTCTTTATGCACTTGGAAGAGGGTAAAGAATAGGAATGCTCCTATTTGGCAGAAAACAATATATATATATATATATATATATAAATATCAAACTTCATAACAAAAACTTATTTTAGATTTCGTAAATTTTAGTTTTGAAAGTTTAGGAATTAGTCTAATTAACTTAGTCTTTTAATTACATTTTATTTAGAATTTACTCATTTACTCTAGATTCAAATTTAGTGCTTCACTTTTAGAGTTTTAATTGTAGTTACATTATAATCTTACAAATTTACTTATAAGATTTTCCAACTTCCTCGTGGGATTGATATCTAGAACTCCATTAGAGTCCTTTATTACTTGAACAATATGTATACTTGTGTTATTTTTAGGAGATTTAGCAATTAAAGATTTCTAAAAGATAAAATTATTTTACTAAAGTTATTTTTGTTGGGATCCAATTGCATATTTAATATTGTACTGCCATGTGTATTTTGTAGTATTGCAAAATATTTGCAAAATTTAACACACTAAATCCACCTACATCGCCCTCCTACAAAAATTAGTATTGGTTCTACAAGAAAATGGAGTTGATGTAGCTAAGAACTGTATTCCAAGCATAAGCAGACAACAGGTTTTGATAACTCTACAAAGGATGCACCCTGAAAAGCGTCCTATTGGGTATCTGTCAACCTCTAAAACTACCATGATCTTATGAATGTCTAAGCATCTGGGTTATACTTGATAAAATTTATTTCTAAGAGTATCTCAGAGTGCAGGGTATTCATGGATGGTCCAGTAGCGTCTAGGACTACCAACATAATAAAAAGATAAATTAGATAACTTATGTTGTTTTTCTAAGACATTTTCAATATGAAATATGATGAAGTACCGACATCCTATATTTTATCTTATGACATCTTTTGTTTTGAAATAAAGACCGAATGGTTTAACTTTAAGAGAAAAAATCCCCAACTGTTAATAATGCTTGTGTAGGTTTAGAAAGGCCAAATCAAACACCAATATAATTTCAAATTGAACAAAAACTCCAAAAAATAACAATCCCGAATCCTCAATGGGAACCTTGAAACAATACATTTATCTTTATGTATTTTCATAGATATCAACATTTGACATCTTTGGAGTATAGTATAAGACCTCCTTAAATGGATTACGATATCTACTCTCATTTTAACTATTCGATATAAGACCCTCCTAACACGTAAATATGGCTTTCTTATAGTTATTTCCATGAGATACGATGTAAGTCGCATAACATTCCTTCTCAAAACAAACAGACATTGACATTTGATATCGCTGAGTAGTAGTATAAGACCGCCTTAAATGGATTATAGCATCTACTCTCCTTCTAACTATTGGATGTAAGACCATCCATACAAGGGGATATGGCTTTCCTATAGTTATTTCTTTGAGATAGAATGTAAGTAACGTAGCATTTCTTCTCAAAATCGACAAACATCGATATTTGATATTTCTAGGAGTCTAGTATAAGACCTCATTGAATGGATTATGGCATCTACTCTCCTTCTAACTATTGGATATAAGACCCTTCTGACATGGAAATATGACTTTCTTATAGTTATTTATTTGGGATAGAATGTAAGTCGCATAGCATTTCTTCTCAAAACTGACAAACATCGACATTTAACATCTCTGGAGTATAGTATAAGACCTCCTTAAATGGATTATAACATCTACTCTCCTTCTAATAATTGGATATAAGACTCTCCTGACACAAAAATATAGCTTTCCTATAGTTATTCCTTTGGGTTAAGATGTAAGTCTCATAGCATTCCTTCTAAAAACTAATGAATATCAACATTTGACATCGTTAAAAAATTCATGCAGGACCTCCTTAGTTTGATTATGGCATCTAACACATTTTATTGGCTTATCTTATATTTTATTTTATAACACAGTTGACATTAATAGTATCATTAGTGACTACTCGCTCTCTTAGGTGGAGCTTTACAAAGAAGTGAGACGGTGGCACCTTCTTGTGGTTATGGGGCAGTGTAGCGGACTTGTCCTCTTTCAAGATCTCTCCTTTCATCCTAAGAGCTATGGCACATCCAATCCTCTTTAGCAATTCATTAACAAAATTGTTTTCCTTCCAATCCAATCTCTCAAAAATTGAGCAAATTTGGTGAAAGGGGTAGACTTCTCTCTCTTTTCTCTGTATTCATTTTTGAGGGATGTTGACGGTAAGCTGCAATCCAGTAAATGACTTCCTCTTCGACAGTGGTATACAAAGAATGAAACTTACTCCCCTTCAGGTGAGGTTAGGTCTCCATTGACTCTATCTCCTCCAACAAAGGGGCTACTTTAGCTATAACTGAGCTGGCAGCCTATGCCTTGTAAGCCGTTAATTCTCTCCTTTTTCAATTATTCCTCTGACATCGTGTCAGTGGCAGGGGATTAGAACACGACCCACTCTCAAACATGGAATAGGGTGGGGAAAATATGTCCATCAGTTCATTCTCTTACAAAATAACTTTTCCTTACACTTATGGAGTAGCTGGTGTAGAGACAGAAAATCTGACATGTGAAGCTGTAACAGTCTGGGCTGCCATAGGTATGACCCTAGCAGTAACAAGAGCAGTGGTTGAAATGGTGGCTTGAGTGACCCTTATGTTCTTGAGGGAAGGGAACTCATGGGCACAGTGTTGTTCAAATTGAGAAGATTTCTCCTAAACATTGAGTCAGCTATCTTTGTCATCACATATGGTGCTTTTTTAAATAGCACCCTAAACTCATTGAAACCAAACACAAACTAGATCGTTAACGCCATGTGGCATTAGTTTTGGTTGGAATCCATGTTGAACAGGAAATTCAAGCTTCGTGGTAACATTCTTTTTGTCAGTTGAAAAGATTCAAAAATCAGTATAATCTTATGCTTTACTTTCAGGTGTCGCGAGTAAGAAAGTTGACGAAATTGTCTTACCAACTGGGAATCACGTTTAAATGTATTTATATTTTAGAATTGTGTTGATTTTTTAATTTTAACAATCTTTGTTTTAATTCAAATTCTTTTAAGGATTGTTATTATGACAGTGGTTTTAAATGCAATTTGTTAAAAAACAAGCTAAAACCAAAAAAAGAATGAAGCATAGGCCCCGATCCAAAGCTTGGAGAGGATTTAGCTTCATACCGAACCCACATCAATATATGGCTCCTAATCTACCACACCTATTAGGGGTCTAACTAAACATCTAAATACTACAAAACCTCCCTATTTAATAGTGATTAAATGAAAGGTTCAAGAATAAAAAAGAAGTTGACTATTCTTGCTTAAGGAAGAAATGAGCAAAGTATGTCAATAGAGGAATAGTATTCATGCCAACGCGGGATGTGGACACACTTTCAATGTAGGAAGACAAAACCTCTTGGTCAAAATGGAGTGAGTACTATTCATCAGCAGAGTTGCCAGAAATTATCAGTCATGATTTGGAATCCTCATTTTCTTTTTTTGAAAATAGGGTTTAATTTAATGTACCTATAATTTCAATTTTTGAAAGTAGTATTTTAATTTTTAAAATGAGATCAAAAGACATCATAACTTTAATATTTCAAACAACCAAGCACCACACCACAAACAATGCACCTATCCCAAAAAATAGAGGTTACTTGTTATTGGGGCTCGATTACATAAACTAAAGAATTTATGACATATATTTGGTATGTAAACCTTTTTTATATGTTGGTCAATAAGTTCCACTATCTAAGATACGGATTAGACCGGGTTTATGTTACCTAGGTTCCTTAGTTCTCTAAAGTGGCAAGCCCTTATAGTTAATCACATCCCAAGCGATCGGAGCCTTTAAGAAAACTTGAAAATGATTAGAGGTACTTGTCTTCAAGATTACAAAGTTTAGTTTTCATGGTTAGACATGGAAAAACCAAGTGGGAATGTTTTAGATAGAAGAAATAGTTTTTTTAGGAATTTAAGGGAACGAAAAGTAAAGGATGTCATAGATTTCAAGGCGAACCTTAATGACTTTCCAAATTATCCTATTGTACGGGTTTATGCGTTAGGAACGAAATCATTGAATGTTTGCGCGTGCCATTTAATTATTTAGGGCTTACATTTCCATGATCTTTGATCATACAAATAGCATGTAAGATAGGAGAATTTTTGTCATACTAAATGATGATCTCAGAGTCCTAAATAAGTTAGAGCTTATGTTGCACAACATGACTATGTAAAGTCTTAAAGATAATGTGAGTATTTATTTCACATTAGGCGGACTACCTCAAAGTCTTATGAGTTGCTGTTGTTTAAAAATAAGAAAAGTTTAACAATTGAAGATCTTGTTTGCTAATCTGAAGATGTTGTTCTTTTGCATCCAAGACATGCTGTTCATGAAGTTTTCTCTAAGCTTTCTATGGGCATTATTTTTAGGGGTCCTCCTGTGGAAGTTGTCAGTTGCCGGAATCGGAATCTCATCACCTGCTTTAGAGGGACATTTTAATTTTCATATATATTTTTAGTTTTTAAAAAATATGATCAAACGGATCCTACACTTTTAAAGTTTAGATGAAAGAGCGCTACACCTCAAGCTATGTATCTACCTCGAAAGATGAACACATAACTTGAAAGTGAGGCTCAATCAAATAAACTAAGAAATATATGACATTTGCTAGGTCTATTCGTTTAGTCTGCAAACCGTTTTTAATATAAGCCGACAAGTTCCCCTATTTAATATTGAAAATTAAATCTGGTTTATATTAAGTTGGGCTCTTAAAATTTTCCTATAAATGCAAGCCTTTATAGTTAATTACATCGTAGATAATCAAAGTCGCCTAAGAAAAGTTTCGATAAAAATCAGAGGATAATGTTTTCAAAAAGGTCAAAGGAATAGGATTTTCAAATAAATCGAACAAGGAGGTATGAAATGGGATTGACTCAAATTTGGAACATTTATTTTTAGAATCCAAAGGAAGAAGAATTAGGGGATGTCACAGATCCTAATGAGAACCTTGGTGACTTCCCAAGCTATCCTACTATTTGGCTTCAATTTAGAAGAGAAATATGTAAGTGTTTCATCCTGCCAATTTTATTAATTAGGGCTTACATTCATGTGAAACAATCACACAAATAGCCTAAAAAATGTGAGGATTTAGGTCGTGAGGAACGACAACCTCAGAATCCTAAAGCGAGTTAGGGCTTATATTGTATAGCAGAACCATACAAAAGTAAATGGAAAAATTGAGGATTTATGTCACTCTAGGTGGAAAACCTTGAAATCTTATGGTTTGTTGGTTAATTCTAAAGAATGGTTTAGCTAGTGTAGACATTTTTTGCAGTTTAAGATGGTCGTGTTGCTTACAATACCAGCTCCAAGCCCCTCGTCATGGCGAGTTTAAATTTCTCTTAATGTGTCAAGTCAAGATGTCAATTCAAATGTTTCCTAAGGTTATGATTATTTAAATATTATGGGGATTGTTAAAGTTAATTAGAGTGACACTGGTTAGGATCCTACGGTTCCCTCGTTCCGTCACCACTATTTTATTTCGGTTTAACTTAGTCCAAATAAATTTAATAAACCTAATTTAATGAGTTCTATACTTTCATTTATAACGTGGGAAATTTTGTTGGAAACCGTAGGTTACCTCCTCCGAGGGAGATAAAGACGGTTTAATTTAGTTGCAATTTTTGTTTTATTTTGTTTGTGATTAAATTTTTAGTTGTCTTATACTATTGTGGAGGTGAATTTTATCCTGTTTAATTTTTTTAGTTTTAGTTTTAATAGTAGGGTGACTTTAAGCACTCAAGCAAGAAACAAGAGGCACAAAAATGTAAATGCAATAACTTAAAAGCGTACTTGTCGATTCTTTCCGCTCCTCCCCCAGAAAGGTTAGCTTTGGCAACATGTATTAAATTTTGCAAGGAATTCAAATTGTAGGAGTAGATGAAGGTATAGCATTCAAACCCCAAGTCATGACTTTATTAAGTATCGAAAGATCTTAGTGGATGATTTTAGAAAAAAATATAACAATTTAAATTTTCCCTTCAAAATATTCAAGAGATTTCAAAGTGCTCGGAGCATAACCCTGAACCACTTTGAAGATTTCAAGAAATATTTCGAGTTCATTTTGAACTTATCATGTTGATTTATTAATCATCTAAATTTAAACTGAGGTTATGCCTTTTCTTAATGAAACTTGATGTTTTATTTATCCCAAGGCGAGGACACCCGATTAATCAATTAATGTCTTATTTAATGCTTATAAAGCATATTAAAGTAAGTAAAAGTTTTGGTACCCAAAGTTGAAATCATGCTTATAGTTTAAAAAGGTGCTAATCATCAATCATTTTATCTTCTAAGTCCAATCAAATGAGTTAAAATGTCAGCCTAGGTCACTACCAAGCCTTGAATAACCATAGCAGGTGAAATGGTAACTTAGCAGAATTTTATTTCAAATGAAATGAATTCTTATTGAAAGATCACATTATCATCAAATATGGGCTTAAAGTTAATGAAATATTATGTTTCGAACTCAGACCCATCACTTGAGAATCATTTAATTTTGATTGACTTCCAAGCCATGACAATTAAGAAAATTATAAGTTTGTTCTTGTTATAGAAAGGGTGGTAAGTGAGTTCCTACCTTTAAATCCAGTTGTATTTTAAACATCCAAACATTTTCATTAGGATCGAAATTACACATCTTCCCTTTGATTAATCCTAAATCTTGATTGAGGCACAAAAATTAAAAGTTACTTCTTTGCCTTTGGGGCTCTTCACCTCATAACTCATTCAAAATTCAGATTACTTTGAAAATTTTTAGAGTGTCCCATCCATGGGTCAATTAAAACATCAGAGGAAAAAATGTGAATTTTCAAAATTAAATTTAATATAATAAATTATTTAAGTTTAAAGAGTAGCATTTTCAAAATTGATTTATTAAATTATCCAAAATAAAGTTTTTATTTATGAGGAAATTATTAGCGGTCCCCTTAGGTCAGAGAAACGCTTAGACAAAATTTCATGTTTTTTTAATCAAATATTTAATTTAATTATATATTGATTTTTATGATTTAATTTGAATGAAAAAGATATTTTATTTACAAAAAATTATTTTTTTTAATATCTTACTAAACCTCTCTGAGTCCAAAGAACTCAGACAAATAAATTTTCTATTTTTATGATTTTTTAATTTATTTATTGTAATTATTTTAATGAGAAAAATAAGAATGTGCATATTATGCGTTAGAGTTTTATTTTTAACCTAGAAAAATTGGGAAAAATATTTTAAAGAGTCCCAAGTGATCAAGGAACAATTAGGCACATTTTAGAATATTTTGATATTTTTGAGATTTTTAAGTAGATTTAATTATTTTAAATTCAAAATAAAGCTCTAAAATCAAGTATTTTCTCCAAATAAATTTTATTTTTGCTATGTGCCCCTGATCACAAGAAATTCAGAAAAAACTCTTTTCATAATTTTCCCAAGTGTATTTAATCTAATATAATAATTTCTTATGTAAAAAATACAATGTTTCTTAGAGAATCAACTTTAGTGGGTAAACATGATTTTTATACACAATGTGGAATTTATTTTGTCAACTTTTGATTAGTACTTAACTAACATAAATTAAAGCAAGATATATACATTTAATTAACTCTAGAAATATACAAAATAATTTAAATCATCATGATATTTTTTCTAAGCTTCTCTGACCATAAGAAACCTACTAAAATTATTCCCATAATTTTCCAAGTGGTATTTTAATTTATGTAATTAAAATTAGTCAAAATAGCCATCTTAGCTTGAAAATTAAGGTTAGAAACATAAAGATGACCTCTGACCTTGAGAAAATCAGATAACATCCCCTCTATTACAAGGAATGAACCCCAAAATTTTCATGCCGTGGTGAGCAATGCTTGATAATATTGAATTAAAATACTCCATATAGTATTTAATTCATTAAAAATCAGGGAGTTAACAAATAATTTTTATTTTTAGTCCACATTATTTTCCTCTATTTACTGAGCAAGTGGGTATCATTATTTTTTTTAATGATTTTTCTAGAGAAAAATATGGATTTTTTATGTTCGGGCATTTAAATAAATCTAAAAAAATCCAAACTTTTCTACTTAAACATGCAGTGCCACCTCATCCTCGTCCACATCAAAGCTTACACACGGCGCTCTGCTATTGGATGCTGCTAGCCACCTCAACTATCACGCGGCCTACCTTTTCGTATCAAGTGTTCCTCGGGCTTGATCTCCTCCGTCCATTGAATAAACGCGTGATCTGACGACTCTCCTTCATCGTCCTCAAGTGACATAAACCGTGAGCCGTTCACACTAAAATATTAACATTCAAGCTAGACTCAACCAAATTGCGTGGGGTTTATTTTTAAACCTTCATCTACTCAAGACGAACATATCTACACGGCTTACATGGTATGAAATAAAGTAAATACCTATGGAGAATCAAAATAGACTTGTATTAGGGTTGAGGTTCAATACCTTTGTCTGAGAGGTGACGACTCTCCTTCATCGTCCTCAAGTGACATAAACCGTGAGCCGTTCACACTAAAATATTAACATTCAAGCTAGACTCAACCAAATTGCGTGGGGTTTATTTTTAAACCTTCATCTACTCAAGACGAACATATCTACACGGCTTACATGGTATGAAATAAAGTAAATACCTATGGAGAATCAAAATAGACTTGTATTAGGGTTGAGGTTCAATACCTTTGTCTGAGAGGGGATAACTCAATTAGATGGTTATGGTAGCTTTGATTGGGTCCAACAAACCTCCAGAAGAGTTATCAGGTAGTGGTGAATTGTCTAGCTATGATTTTGATTAAGCTCAATTTCAGGTGTTGGTTTAGAGCTATGTTAGAGGCTACTTAGGATGGGACTTTTGTTGGGAATCAACTCCTCTCACTGTGGGGATGGTGTGTACATAACCAATTAGAGTTTGGTGAACTGTGGAGGTGTGGAGAAATCTATCTTGGTTTGAGCTGAAATTTTGAGCTGAAAACTGGGCTCTCACAAGGGGAACCAGAGAGGGAAAATGATGGGCTTATTTTAAGAGTTCTTGGAGAGTGTCTGGAAGCAATTCGGTAGAGTCTCCCCAAGGAAATTTTGTAGCTCATGTTTGGGGTCATGGAGGAGGTGGTTTAAAAAGAGGGGCTTGGGGTGGAGCTCAAGGTTTCAATTCAGTGGCAATTGGGAGCTTAGGTGGAGGACAGAAAAATGCCAAAGACCAATTGGAGCTGGTTAGCTTGGATGGGTGAGATTGGGTTTGGATGGAGGCATGGAGTTCTCAGTTTTGGAGTTTTCTGGTGACTAGCTGGCTGTCCAGAGCAGGGGAGGTGGTCAAATAGCTAGATGAGCCATAGGGAGGTCTAATTATACTTAACTCCTAATGGCATGGCATGATGGCATGTATTTCTTAGTTTAGGCCAAAAAAAGGATACAATCCAATAAATTAAGGGATCATTTGTCCATGGCTTAAATATGGTGAGATAGGTGGGTCTAGCTTGGTCACTATGGTACATTTTGGGGTTTTCGTGTCATTACTTTGGTCACTTTGGCATGACTTAGTCCATTTTGGTGCATGGGTTCAATTTGGGTCAATTTCTATTGAAGTTGGGTTTAGCTTAGGCTATCCATTAAATTGAGCCCAATTGATTAATCAACATGATATATATGATTGTCACAAAGAGTTTGGAAAAGATTTGGAGTAATTTTGAATTAATTTTGATGGTCAATTATAGGGATTTTGGGCAATCGATCAATTTGGGGATGTTGGGTTAAACTTTGGTTTAAGTTAGGCTAGAGTTGGGCTAAGTTCAAATTAAGAGTTCAAAATGGTCTAGGGGAATATTATGAAGAGTTCTCAACATTAATTTGGTGTCAATTTTGGGGTTATGGCATTCAATTTGGTGGAATTTGGGCACATGGCTAAATTGGGGCAAATTTGAGAATTTTGGATTTGGGTTGAAATTGAGTGAAATTGAAGCTTGACTAAGGTTAATTTAGGGTTCAATTTGGTATGTGGAAGTGTTTTGAAGAGTTTATGATGTGTAATTGGGGTAATTGGAACGATTTGGAGGCTCAATTGAGTGGGATTTTGGTTTTAGGCCAAATTGGTGCTTTTTGATTTGGGTTGACATTGGACTTGAATGTGGGTCAATTGGGCTTGGATTTAGTTTGAATTGAGTTTGATCATGATGACTTTGAATTTAGAATTGAATTTAGGGGGAATTGGGGTTAAATTGATGGGCATTTAGGGTGAATTTGAGGAAATTAAGACTTTAAGGGCAATTTGGGGCTTTTGGTCACAGTTGGTCAAATTGATCAAATTGGGTTTAATTGAATGGTTCAAATTGGTTTTGGAGACAATTGAAATGACTTTGAGGATTTTTTAAAAGTTTGGGCCACCAACGATTTTTTGTAATTTTGGCAAATAAGGGGGATTTTGCTAATTTTGAAAATTTTGGGAGGTTTTGGGTAATTTGGGTTTTTTAAAATGGGTTGAGATGATTTTTGAATAAATTTGAGTATTTTGGGCGAAATTGGGAATTTTGGTTAAATTTGGGGTTTGGGGGTGTTTTGGTAAATTGGGTAAATTTGGGGGCAAATGGCTAAGTTCAATATTTTGGTGAAAGTGAGGTGCCAACCACCTTATTTTAGTCATGAACCAATGGAATCTCCATTTAGGTACTCTATGTACTGGTCTTGGCTAGACCCTAGCCTAGGGATAGTGGGTCTAGTGGATCTTCTACAAAAGTTTTCCAAATGATCAAGGAATAAAAGTCAACAAGTTTGGGTTTAAGGTTGTGAGTGAATGTGAGTGAAAGTGAGTGACAGTGTATGAACTAGCTCCAGACCTACACCAAGAGGGTTGACCCTAAGGCCAAGCTGTCCTATGGGGACTCCCATTGAGCTCCCTCATATTGATCCCACCTGCCAAGTACTAAAGGTCAAAACCAATATGGGGAACATCAAATTGAGCAAAAAAGAGTTCAAAATTTCTAATTGTGAGGGTTCCTTTTCTAGTCCTCTAAGAGTAGTCAACCGGAAAGTTATATTGCTAGACCCTAGGCTACTAAAGAGGAAAGAGCTAGACCTCAACCAAAAGTAAGGTCAAGAAATGGACCCCCAATAAGTGTGGTGTGTCAGAGAAGCACACCACACATATTGGCGTTGATCAACAAGATCAACAAAACAAACACCGACCTAAAAAATCAACAGACCTAGAACAAAGTGCAGATTTGAGTGACAATCGTTTATACTGGTGAGTAACAAAAACTCTCACTGGGGAAAATAAAGGAGACTTCTGCGACAATCGTCAGGAAAATTGACAGTCCCGGTGAAGACTCGATTCAATTTGAATATATCAAAGAAAGTTTGTATTTCTATTTAAAATTTTAGGGGGGTGAAATTATGCATGAGGAAATTGGATTGAGTGGAAAACACAAGTGCAGAAAAAGGAATAGGGCATCAAAGCCTATCCCAAATGTAAGGATGCTAATAGGGTGTTTTAGCCTACCCTGATGGTAAGGATGGGAATAGAAAATCAAAGCCTACCTTGATGGTAGAGATGGGAATAGGACATCTTAGCCTACCCAAAAAGGAGAATCAAAATTTAGGTACCAACCTTGAAAGGAGCAATCAGAATTTAGGTATTGGTGTAAATGGGAATAAGACTTCTAAGACTACCCAGATGGCAGAAATGGGAATAGGATGTCTATGCCTACCTCGAAAGGAGAATCAAAATTTAGGCACTGACCCCGAAAGTGTAGATGGGAATAGGACGCCCAAGCCTTCCCCGATGTTAGAGATGGGAATAGGACGTCTAAGACTACCCCAAAAAGATAATCAAAAATATAGGTACTGACCTTGAAAGGAGGAATTAGAATTTAGGTATTGAACCCGAGATGGGAATTGAAATTTAGCTATCGATCCTAGAAAGAGAATTGAATGCCTTACTCCATTTAAGGTGGCGTTGAGCTCATTTTTTGTTGAGGTTTAGTTTTTCCTCTTTAGTAGCCTGCGTTCTAGCCATAGGACTTTTTTTTTTTACTATTCCTAGAAAACTAGAACAAGAACCCTCACCATTAGAAATTCTACCATATTCTTTGCTAAACTTGAAGTTCCATATGTTGGTCCGAACCTCTAGAACTTTGTAGGTGGGACCACTATGGGAGAGCTCAAGGAGAGTTCCCTTAGGACAACCTGGCTTTAGTGTTGATTCTGGGTGCTTGTTTGGAGCTAGTTCACTCACTTTAACTCGCTCTCACCCACAATCCCTCACAAACCTAAACCTAAAACTTGTTAACTTTCGTCCCTTGATATTTTGGGAGACTCATGTAGATGGTCCCCTAAACCCACTAGCCCTAGGCTAGGGTTTAGCTAAGACTAGTACATAGAGGACCCAAATGGGGTTTCCATTGGTCCATAGCTCTTATAGGGTGGTTGGCACCCCAACCTACCAAAAATATCCAACTTGGCCTTTTAACCCCCAAACATGCCCACATTACCTAAACTCCCCCGAATCTCAAATTTAGTCAAAATCCTCAAATTCATCCAAAATACCCAATATTTTTCAAAAGTCATTTCAAACCTTTTGAAAATACCCTAATTACCCAAAAGTACCCAAAAAATGCCAAATTTACCAAAATACCCCCAAAATTGCCAAAATTACAAAAATACCCTTTTCACCCCAAACTTTCCAAAAATCTCCGAAATCACTCCAAATGTTTCCAAAAACCAACTTCGACCCTTCAATTGAACCCAATTTGGCCAATTTGACCCTTTTGACCAAAACCCCGAAACTGCCTTTAAAGGCCCAATTTCCCCAAATTCACCTCAAATGTCCATCAATTTCACCCAAATTTCCCTCAATTTCAACTCTAAACTCAAATTTATCTTTCATATAATCAATTCAAACCAAATACAAACCTATTTGACCCATAATTTGAGCCCAATTTCAACCTAATTCCAAAACCCCCAATTGTGCCCCAAATTGGCTATATCTGTAAATTTCACTCAATTGAATGCCCTAACACAAAAATTTACACCCAATTTGTGTTGAAAACTCTTTCTGACACTCCTCTAGACCATTTTGAACCATTAATTTGAACCTAACCCAACCTTATCCTAAGCCAAAACCAAGTCCAACCTAACACCCCAAAATTGACTAAGTGGCCAAAATCCACCAAATTGAACTCCTAAATCAATTCAAAATTATTCAAAATATTTTATAAACCTCTCATGACAATAATCCACACAATTTTAATCAATAAATTAAACTCAAACAAAAATTTTGATGAAAATTGAATTTTGATGCATTTTTTACCCAATCGGCAACGACGTTGCCCGGACGACCCCAGATGACAAAACTGACAGCGTCGGCGCCTCCGGAAAGTCCAAATTACCTAGACAGGACTCTCATTTTGATTTGGTTCCATGTATGCATGAATTTAAGAATTTTGAATATTAAAAAAATTACAAAATAAAAAAAAATCTTTTTTTTCACATAAATCCCTAAAATCCCAAAATCCCTAGGCTAACTCATGCCTCTTGCCCCTTCACATTCGTGAACTATTACATCCCTTCCTCTCTGTCATGCCAGGCTGCTCTAGAATCTCCTCTGTCACACACAGGATCTTCTCCATCATGAGCCCTCCCTTCTCCTTCCTCGCGAAGCTTCGGCCGAGGTCCCTCTTTGGCTTCCATCCCATCTCACGCCACAATCAAAGCACCTACCTCCTACAAATCCCCTTCCCTAAACCTTGTGTTTTCCCCTCTGATTTCCTATTTGCATAAGCTCCCCAACCAAGTCACCCGATGCCCTGCCTCAACACTCGATGACCTACCTCTGCACAGCCGACCTACCTCACTTTGCGGCAAGGCTCAACCTGTTGTGTTCAGCTCACCCTTGGGTGAGTCCAGGTGAGCTCCTCCCTTCCACTTTTGCTATAAAACCCCCATTTGGGGGGTTCCTTAAGGCAAGGCCGAATTCTTCTTTGAGAGTGGGGAGGTGCTGCCGAATTTTCCTCTAATTTCCGTAGTTCAATTTTACTTGCTCTGTTCATCTTTTGTGGCTTGAGGTCTTTTGAAGTTTTGTGTTTGTTTTGGAAATGATTAAACAAGGTAATTTCATCTCCCTCAAGTGTTCAATATTTTTTTTGGGACTGCTCGATACTTTGCTTGGTTGCCCGTTTTGTCACTTATTTGCTCAGCATTGGTTTGAAGGCTCGGTTTTACTTGCTTGGTCTTTTAGTCTCCCTGCAAGTCGCTCTAGAATTTGAAAAGCTAATCTTCACACAAGATTTTGAGGCCTTAGTTTCCATCTAAAGTCAACCTCATAATTTTTTCTTAACTGTTGTTTGTGTTTGCATGAATGGTCAAGTTTCCTACTCGTTAATCCTTTGAATCATTGGTTGTGCTTCATGGGCTTGAAGCATTTCTTTTATCTCCACCTTTTGCGGTGTTTAAAAAAAAAGAGTTCAATATGTTTTCTAAGAAACTTTTCTCAATGAAAATTTTAGAAACCAAAAATTTGTGCAATTTAGAATGCTTGATGAAGAAAATAGTAAGCAGGAAAAGCAGCTTTTGAGCTTTCTTCATTCCCCTTTACTTTCAGCTATTTAGATTGGCCCTTGCTTTGGTTCAATAAATGTGAACAAATTTCTTAGTTATTTGATGGGTTTGTAGTGCCTTATTTGTTTTTTACACATGTTTATATATGCAGATTTTGGGTGAATAATTGATTTAGCTTTTGTATGTTCACATATTTAACACTTTAAAATGACAATCTCTTTATGCATTCCTTATTATTCTTAAACCTGGATGCCTGTGAAATTTGTTCGAAGGTAAAAATGTACTTTTTTTTGTTAAGTCCAATATCAATTATTGAGGTTGGGTCACTAGCTGAATATCATAGTTGGTTGCTGCATGTGGTTCACAAATAGAATGGTATTATCACTCAATTCAATTTATTTGTTGAATTTCATGTTATTGGTTGATATTAATTCACCTACTGAATTTAATACCATTCATTGAAACTATTTGGAATAATTTTAATGAGCATTGTATTTCAGATTTTGAGCAGATCACATGGATGAAACTATATGCTCATACACTTGTTACACAATCTTTGAGTATTTACATACACCACTTAATTCTTTGCATGCGTACCACTCAAATCTTTTTATATTTTTTGAAATTTTAAAGGCATCGAAAAGCTTTCAGTTGTTGTTCATACATTCTCAATATCAAAAAAAGATGGTTGAATCTATCGAAGATTTGAAACATTTCGATATATGAATCTTGCTGTAAATCTCACTAAAATGCTAAGGCCCTTGAGCAGGTTGAGGAGCTTGAGTTTTGCCTCATGAGGGGCTACAATTTTGCTATGTAATGACTTGGTTTTGAGTATGTCTTGCGCTCGATCTTCCTTGGCTTGACTGGTTCTTGTTCTTGTTGAAATATGTGGCTCATTTTCGCTTTGATGAGGCTTTGTCAAATGGCTCATTTTTAGCCTTATGCGGCTCAGTTTGAGGCCTTTTAGTGATGTTTGATTCGTACTTTTAAGACTACTTGTCAAAATTTAACTTGTGTTTTGAGGTTTTAAATGTCAAAGTTTGACTTGTGTTTTTTTGAAGTTTTCTTCATAAAGGTTTAAGTCGTGCTTCGGGATTTTCTTCGTTAAGGTTTTAAATTGTATTTTGGAAGTTTTCTTTGTGAAAGTTAAGTCGCATATAAAAGAGTTATTTTTCATAATGTTGGGGTTTGGAAATAGCTTTCATATGATTTGAGGATCGATCCACCTCCTTTATTTCAATCTCTTAGGTGGACCATTTCCTCCTCTCTCACACCCCATTTTTCTTCTTTTCTTCCTTGCTTCCTGGTTGGATTTATACACTTATGTACGAAGCATAAGTGCACACATATAGCCTTTTGCTACATGTGAACAATCAAGCAAGGCTATAAGTTGGACGGTTCATTTTGGGGTAAGAGCAATGATGGCAAAGGCACGCCGGTGGTAGAGCGGAATAATATTCCATCCAACAACATCGAGCCCGATGAATCGTAGGATGATAATATTATTCACCGACATGAGACTAACGGGGTACCCATGCCCTCTTAGGTTGTTGGCGGTCCCACACCCAATGGTGTGATCTACTTGTGGATAATTATGGAATCTATACGATTTGATCACTAACTAATAGACTTTAAATGAGTGAGTTATTATGTTCAAAATTCAAACCCAATACTTTAGGATCCTCTAATTGAATTGACCTCCAAATTTTGATAATTAATATAATTACAATTTTATTTTTAAGCCCTACTTTAATTTGAAGTATTAAAGTCCTTAATAACCTTGAATTTGCCCTTTGGGGCACCCACTCACATAACTATCAAAATGAAATATTAATTAACTATTTGATTTTCCCATACTTAAGGTAGTTAAGTTTAAATTGATCTTGGGATGATTAATAGAACAATTTGATAAGTTCAAAGTAGACTAAAAATGTTTCAAGGGATTTCTAAAGTGGTTTACGGTCATCCTCCGAACAATTTGGAATCTCTTGGATGTTTTGAAGGAAAAATTGAACTTGTTATATTTTGTTTTAGGAAATCATCCACTAAAATCTTTCTGCGAGAATGCTGAGAAGGAGACAGGTGCGCTTCTAAATTACTGCATTTTCCTTTCTATATTTCTTGTCTCGAGCTTGCATGTTCCACAATGATGTCACCCTGCATGAAAACCAAAATTGCTAGGATATCCGTAAAACCAAAACCAAAACTAAAATCAACCAAGATAAAATTCATCATCAAAACATTCAAAATATAAGACAACTCAAAATTTAATCACAAACATCACACAAAATAATAATTAAAACTAAATTAAGATGTCTCTATCGGATGATCTGAAATCCCTCAGAGGAGGTAATCTACAGTTGCTAACGAGGCTTCCCATGGTCTAAATGAAATTAAGGAACTCATTAAGTTGAGTTTAGTAAATTCATTTGGACTAAGTGATGGGAACCGTGGGATCCTAACCGGTGTCGTACTAATAAACTTTAACATCCCCATAAAATTTAAAGAACAACAACCATAGGGCCATCTGATTTGACATCATAACTTGACACCCTAGAAAACTCAAGCTCGTCACGGTAAGGAGCTTGGAGCTAGCATGGTGGGCAACACGGCCATCTTCAACAGCAAAACCTATCTTCCTCAGCTAAAACATTCCTTCCTTAGATATAAACAAACAAGACATAGGACTTCGAGGTAGTTTGCTTACGCAACATAAATTCTTACCTCATCTTTAGGCCTTTGTACAGCTCTGTTGTACAATATAAGCCCTAACTTGACTTAGGATTTTGAGGTTGTCGTTTGTCACGATCTAAATCCTCACATCTTCCAGGCTATTTGTGTGATTCTTTCACACAAATATAAGCCCTAAACAAATAAAATGGGCAGTATGAAACATTTAAATAATTTCTCCTCAAAGTTGAAGCCAAATAATAGGATAGCTTGGGAAGTCACCAGGTTCTCCTCCGGATCTAAGTCAACCCCTAGTTCTTCCTCCTTTGGATTCTAAAACAAAATGCTCCAAATTTGAACCAATCCCTTTTCACAGCTCTTTGTTTGATATCGTTCGTTCGATCTCGTTGAAAAGTCCTATCCTTTTGAAATCTGTCTTATCCTTTTGAAATCCTTGAAGATAATATTTCCTGATTTTTATCGAGAGTTTTCGTAGGTGACTTCAGTCATTTAAGATGTAATTAACTATAGGGGCTTGCCCTTATAAGAAGCTTTTCTGAACTGAGCTTAATATAAACCCTGTTTAATTCTTCATATTAAATAGGGGAAATTATCAACAAATAAAACAGTTTCGCAGACCAAACGGACGTCATACATTTCTTAGTTTATTTGATCGAGCCTCACCCTCAAATCTTATTTTTATCCTTCGAGATAGATACAGGATTTGAGGTATAGTGTTTTTTCATTTAAACTACAAAAAATATGAGGTCAATTTGATTTTATATTTTTTTTCTAAACATTTAAATGTCCTTCCGAAGCAGGTAACAATATTTCGATTCCGGTGACCGACAGCTTCTAACGGGCAACTCCTCCAACAAAAATAGTATCGACAAGTGGTCTTGAACCGATCTCAAAGATATTAAGAATAGGATGCCTTATTCCATCTAAGGTGGTCTTAAACCTATCTTGAAAGAAGGGATTAGAATTTAGGTACTGAACCTGAGATGGAAATTAAAATTTAAGTATTAACCCTAGAAAGAGAACGGAGTTTAGGTACTGACCTCAAAGAAGGGAATCAGAATTTGGGTACTAATTCTGAGATGGGAATTGAAACTTAGGTATCAATTTCAGAAAGAGAATTGAAATTTAGGTTGTGTCCTCGAAAGAAGGGAATCAGAATTTAGGTACTGACCCCGAGATGGGAATTAAAGTTTAGGTATCAATCCCAGATGGAAAATTAGAATTTAGGTACCGACCTCGAAAGGAGGGAATTAAAATTTAGGCACTATCACTGATATGGGATTCTAAATTTAGGTATCAATCCTAGAAAGATAATCAGAATTTAGGTACCGACCTCCAAAGAAGAGAATCAAAATTTTGGTACTGACCCCAAGATGAGAATTGAAATTTAGGTATCAATCCCAGAAAGAGAATAAGAATTTTGGTACTAACCTCGAAGGAAGGTAATCAAAGTTTAGTTACTGACCCCGAGAACAACCTGAAAATAGTGTAGAGAATTTGTGGTGTTAAGTTCATAGAAATGTGACATGTGAAGATTGACATTGGTGCATAAAGATTGTAGAGATTTGAGAGGAGTGAAAGTCTCCATGGGAATATGAGGAGTTGGTGTAGACGAGGATAGTTGTGCTACGCAAGCAAAGTGTAAGAAACCTCAAACACAAGAGAAAAAAAATCAAAAAATTTATCATTTTCCTTTCTTGTTGTCTTTATCACATTTAATTATCAAAGTATATTTTTCAAAATTTAATTTTACTAATTGATTTTTCAAAAGGATATTTTATTTAAATTTTGTTATCATCAAATTTTTTTATTTTTTTATTCTTTGTTCATTACAATTCAGAACCAACGTATGGTTATGCGTCTTTTTATCCATCATACAAAAGAGTAATTTGACAAATATGTTGAAATCTAAAAGAAATTTCATTTATCTGCTTCAAACGGGTGTTACAGACTAAATACTTGTTGAAAGCATCAAAAGAGACAATCATCGTGAATACATCTGAAACATCATATGCTGAGTACATATGATATATGTTGTTCTGGCGCAGTACAAAAGGTGACAAAAATTGTCTATCTGTCCACTGTGGGACAAGTTCCTGATCAAGCTGACATACTAAGCCATGTTCCAAGACAAGAATTCCTTTTTACGTGTACTTAGAGGTACAACCATCTCATAGCTCGTATGGTTCTAGTCCATCCAATTTTAGATCCTGTCGGAATTCATATGGCATCTTGTTGTTGTTCATCCTTCTGAGTGTAATGAAAAATCCGCATCGTCGTACTCCTGAAATGCAGTGCTTGGCAAGGTCTATTCCATTTCCTTTCAAAATTAGTACCGAACCCACAGGTAGTTGAATTGCAACTGATCCTCTGAACTCACCAGGTCTGACAAAGTCGATTTCTTTCCCAAATAAAATGTTGCATTTACTCATGAATGATACCGTGCAGAAAGGTCTGACAAAATCATGGTGATCTATATGTGGGGGATTACAATCTCCCTCTTCCTTAATGTTTATGATAAAACTATTTGGAATGCAGGTTTCTAGCAGCTCGCGCCATCTGACCATCCTTTTTTATTTTCCACTTTTTTGTGGGAGGCAATGAAACCACCTCATCGTGTCTTAAGATCTGCGGGGAGGTTCCCTTGCCTATCCTTGGTGAAATTGTAAGAACAACCACATTGGATGGTTAAACTGCCATTTCCACACTTCCACTTTCATGGTTCTCAATAAGTTATTTCCATCAGAAGGCTAGCTCGACCTTTGTCTCTCAAGTCGAATACGTAGTCAAGAATGCTTCTTTCTTTACTTTTAGAAAAGACTCTGGTGAACATTTCCAGACCTTCCAATTTCTTGAAATATTTTTCATGAATTTCTTCATAGAATTCAAACTCTTTCTTCTTTACTTTGCTTATCTTGTCCAATTCTGTCATAGTAACCCTCTGCAACTGTCAGGGCCGCTCCCTCATTTCAATATCCATAGGAATCCATGTTTGCACTGTCTCTGTATCTAATGGGATGTATGATTCTCCAATCGAGTGGCCTGTCATCTAAAATCCACTGTAAGTAGATGTGTACTCCTCCAGAGTATTGTAACACTCTAAGTGGAGGATGTTACATTTTGGGCATTCAACAAATGCTCACTTATCTGGTATCTATCTGGGGATCTTGCTGTTGCACGTCGGGAACCCCACACAAAGCTCATCTGAAATTTCCCGTAATGCCAGCTTTGTAGCAAACTCAGACTCGCTCTTTGTGATAGGCAAACTCAAGGAAGTCTTTCTAATGTAAGGATGATATAATTTTTCCCTCATAAATTGGGGTAAGTATGTTGTTTGCCTCTTTCTGTCATCTTTTTACTTCACATAGGAAAGCTCTATGTTTTTGACAATTGACATTTCTGTGTTGAGTTCTTTTTAACAGTGCATCCGTCAGTGTCTCATCGTCAGCGCTGATTAGATGTCTTGTTGGCGCAGTTATCATGAACGACAAGCGATTAGTCCCTTCCATCGGATTCTGCTGTGCTATTACTTTCATCCTCTTCAGTGAGGAATCCCTTTTAGTACTGATCTTCATTAGTGATGGTAGTCTTTATTTTTCTCGATGACTGACCATGTCCATCAAGGGACCCTTATAGTCCACGTCGACCTGACCAAAGTCCAAGTCGAAGTCTATGATGCTACCATGAGATGCCCTTTCCTCGTTAAATTTGAGATTCCAACCATCCTTGAAAGCAAAATTTAGCTTATGTCCTAACATTTTTTCTTGCAGATGACAGAAAAACATCATTGCGCTGAAATTTAGCAGAAACAAGAACAAAAAAAAATATTTATTAGACAAAATTTTTGTTTATAATGGTGCAAAGATTATATATATATATATTTAATCAAAATCTCAAATTCTCATTTTGGGCAAAGTCAATTTGTATAGTATGTCTTGAAATATCATCCATTGATCGACATCATAAGGCTTTTGCCTCAAAAATCCACCAGCTGGTAGGCTCCTCCTGAATAGATATTCTCTATGACAAATGGTCCCTCCCAAGTTGACTCAAATTTTTCACCTATCTTGCGACGTACAAGAATAGGTCTTTTGACAAGAAGAACAACGAGGTTACCCACTTTAAACATCCTTGGGCGGACCAATTTTTCATGAGCTTGTACAATCCTTTCTTGGTAAAGTTCAAAATTTTGTCGTGCTTCTAGTTGTTTTCCCTCGAGACTTTCTAATTCTTCAAGTCTGAGCTTTGTAATTACTTCAGTTGTAATTTGGTTGGTGATGGCGACTCTAAGAGATGGTGTCTGAACTTTGAGCAGTAGTACGACCTCAGACCCGTATATAAGTGCATAAGATGTACGTCAAGTGGGAGTCCTAAACGTCGTCTAATAGGCCCACAAAGCTTCTAACAGTTTATTATGCCAATATCTTTTATTTTTGTCCGTTGTTTCCTTTAAAATTTTCACGAGCATCTTATTGAAGGCTTCAACCAGTCAGTTTCCACTGAAATAGTAAATTGTAGAGTACTCCAGTCCATCCCCTGCCACTTGATGAAGTTGTTAATTTTTGTGCTTTAAAGGTTGTCTCATTGTCGGAAATCACTATGTACGGTACTCCAAAACGGTAGACAATTTGAATTTTGAAAAGCTTAAAGATGTTCTGTGTTGTAACCTCTTGTAACGACACCGCCTCTGCCCACTTGAAGAATTAATCTGTAGAGGTGAGAATAAATCTATGTCCTTTAGAGGATGGAGGGTTTATCAGATCTATTATTTCTATTCCCCAACACTCAAATGAACACGAGGCAATAGCTAGGTGTGGCACATTGGGGGTTGGTGTTAGACTCTCCCATGCACTTGGCAAAGGCGACACTTTTTAGTTGTATCCATTGAATCAAACATCATTAATGGCCAATAATTTCTGAGTCTCTTGATCTTTACTTTCATCTTTGGCCCCGACTGGTGAGAACCACATAATTCAACATGTACTTCTTTGACAATATTATGTGCTTCAGCTCTGCTCAGACATCTTAGCCACATATAATCAAACAATCTTCAACAGAAGACATCACCTACCAGAGCATATGACATAGCTTTTCTTGTGTTGTGGTATGCCTTAGACTTATCTTCTGGCAGCTTTCTAGTTTGCAAATATTCTATCATTGGCTTGCGCCAGTCTTCGTTAATGTCAACAACTACAATCATGGTTTCTTCCTCTTTTTTGAGTTTATGCAAATTATTGAGATTGATTCAAGATAAAACTTGTATTCCTTGTACCGTAATGTTGACGGAATCCTTTGGGGAACACTCCAATTCTTTAGCAAGTTTTGCTAAAGCATCTACATGGGCGTTATTTCCCCGAGGAATCTGGTAGAGAGTCACAGTGGGGATCTATTCCAGCAGCTTCATTGTGTACTGATGGTATTCTGCTAATCTTGGTTCCAAAATCTTTTATTATCTAGCAACTTATTAGATGCGAGTTGTGAGTCATCATAGATGATGATATCTGTTATATCCATTGAGATTGCCAATTTTAATTCGGTGATTAGTGCTTCATATTCTAATTCATTATTTGTGCACGACTCTGTCTGGTGGTTGGAGAATCTCAATATACCCTTATCTGGTGTGATGAAAACAAGCCCAATTTCTGCTTTATGCAGTATAATTATTCATGATCCTTTTTTTCTTCTGGCTAACGAAGCTCTATCGAAGCACATTTCTCAATGTTGCGCACTAGAGAATTTTATTTGTAATACTTGTTCATCTGGTAACTCATCATTAAGAGGGGACCAAGCTGGAAGTGGGTGTGCTACGAGAAAATCTACTCAAATGTGTCCCTTGATAGCGTGGATGGAAACAAAAGTTATATCAAATTGCAATAAAATTATTGACCATCTTGATGGACGTTTGGAAAGTGTTGGTGGGTTCATCAAATATTGCAATGAATTAACTTTTGAAATAAGGGTAATTTTATGAGAAAGCATGTAATGTTTGATCTTTTGGGTGGTGAAAATCAAAGCTAGACAATGCTTCTCAATAGTTGGATACTTTACTTCCGTCGGCATTATATGAACAATTAAGTAGTAGAGTGCATTTTCCTTTCCCTCGTCATTGAACTGAGCAAACAGGGCTTCGAGAGAGTCGTCTAAGGCCAAAGTATAAAGTATCTACGATTTTCTCGGGATAGGGGCTGCCAAAACAAGAGTTGTCATTAAGTATTGCTTAATGTCCTTAAATGCCCGTTGGCATTTCTCTTCCCAAATGAATTTAACATCGTTTTTAATTAATGCTGAGAAGGGCTAACACCTACCTGAGAGGTTGAGATAAAGCATCTTAGATATGCCAATTTTTCTTGAAAGGAGCATAATTCTTTCAAGGTTTTGGGAGGAGGCATTTCCAAGATAGCTTTAATCTTATCCAGATCGATCTCGATTCAATGATGACAGACAAAGAATCCAAGAAATTTCTTAGAGGTGACGTCGAAAGTCACTTTAAGGGATTCAACTTTAGAATAAATTATCATAATTGTTCGAGCATGATCCTTAAATTATACAAATGGTCTATTGATACACCAAAAATATATGCATCTTTAGACCCATATTTTATACCCATTTTTTATGATATTGCAATTTAATGGAAGGTATATTCTATGTTTTATTGCAGGTTGTTGATTTTGAGGACTTAGAGGAAAAAGGAATCAAAATGGATGAAATTTGGAGCAAAAATGGAGAAGTTAAAAATTTGCTCAACGCCGATGGTGTCGTTTGACAAAAACTTTGGATTTAATTATGGACCTCTGGCGCCGACGGTGCCAGGATGGGTACTGACGGCATCAGTGTTAGTGGAAGCCCTGTTTCTAGAAAATTTGACAAATTTGGATGCTTTTTGAAGATTTGTTGGATGCACATATTGGGGAACCAACCTAGGCTCTATTTAGGGTCAAAATTTGATCAGAACCCCCCCTCGCACCATTTCAACTTCTTCCACTCAATTTAATTTTCCTCTTCACACACCTATGTTCCACGCTATTCCACACCATTAGTTAGTTATTATTTTTATAGATTTGTGTTTTTGTGGTGAATTTAAGTGTTAATTCTTCTCTAAGAAGTGTTGGAGAGGAAGAAAAGTGAAAGATTTCTTCTTCCTACATTTTCTAAGAGAGGCTACAAAGGATTTGCTTTAAGTGTTGTTTGTTTATTATTGTTATACGAACTTTCTTTTATATATGAAATTTGTGTTTTGTTGTATCTTTCTCATAAAGTCTGAGGGTTTTGTTGTATATTTTTCATGAAACTGAGATATGGTGAAATGAAGAGATAATGTGGATGTGCCAATGTTAAATTTTAAAATAAATTGTGATGGTTTTTCAACTCCACTCTTAATTTACTTTTCGATCTGGCAAATTGAATTGTTAAAATATGTTGTGAAGCATATGATCTAGGACATGGAGTATGAATTCTACAACAGAGTGAGAATCACATTTAATTCCATGAAGGAGTATTTCATTCATGGGATTAAGTGGAAATAAATAGGGAAATATACTTTATTGGGTGTAGAAATTACAGATATCTTGGGTGACAAACTAATTGATGACTAAAAATCCCCAAATTGATCTTAGTGTTTAAAAACTAAAGCGAGAGTTAGCCTTTAGGGGAAGGAAAGTGGGAGCTCTAGAGTGGGAGCCAATATTCTCCTAGTCTAGCCACGGATTTAGGGACTAAACCTAAGATTAGCCAATGATTCTCTATAACACTGAATTAGGGTAGAGAATTACAATTTCTCCTATTTAACATAATACATATTCAAACAATTTATCTCATGTCATTTCACAAAAAACTCATTATAGTGAGAAAGATGCTTTTTCACATTAGAAAATTTCATCACATAAACATAGTTTAGTAATTAATTTTAAAACCTGCTTTTAAATTCTTATAGTAGCAAATAATTTAGCTTTGATAAGCTCTTAAATTCTACTAGTAGTAAATAATTTAGCTTTGATAGTATCTTAAACATTCATAATTAGTAATAGTAATTTTTTTTTATTTCTGTAAATTTCCTAGTTAATTTATCATTTCAAATTTAAACCTTCCCCGTGGGATAGATAATTTGGACTTAAAAAAAAATCTTATATTACTTGATAACAATACATATGCTTGCGTAGAATCCTAACATTAAGTGCTTAATGTTATTATTCATAAAATACCACATCAAGTTTTTGGCATCGTTTTAAAGCGTAGTTAACTTTATAAATTTTACACAACTATATTTTCCAGGATCATGTTTTTGGCGCCATTGCTGGGGAAGGCAACGATAAATTAAATAGATTTGGTAAATTGAGATAAAAATATTTAAAATAAAAAATATAAAAAAAATTAAAAAACAAAAAAATCAAAAAATATATAAGCATATATTTAAGAGTATTTTTAAAAAAAATTTCTTTGCTTATTATACTTGTTTATGTGAAATATTGGATCTGAAGATTTAGTACCTTACGATTCAGATTTAGAACGTACCATTAGAAAAATTCAAAAAACAACAAAAAGAAATTAAAATTTTGAACAAAATGGCGAATAACTTGGATAATCAAATAAATGAAACTCGACAAACACCTTTAAAAGATTATGTTAATCCAACAGCAGATGAACTTAACTTAACTATTCAAAATCCTGTTCTTGCTGCTAATTCATTTAGCTTAAGCCTGCTATTATCCAAATGGTATAAAATAATCAGTTTGGAGGAACTCCTATTGAAGAACCTAACTTACATCTTGCTAGTTTTCTTGAAATTTGTGCTACTTTTATAATATGATGGAGTGTCTAACGATGTTGTTAGGCTTAAACTTCTTCCTTTTTGATTAAGGGATAAAGTCAAAGCTTGGTTAAACTCATTAGCACCTAGATCTATCAGAATGTGGGGAGAACTATCACAAAAATTCTTGGCTAAATATTTTCCTCCCTAAAAAACCGCTAAGCTAAGAAACGATATTACATCTTTTTGTCAGTTTGAAGAGGAGTCAACATATGAAGCCTGGGAAAGATTTAGGGATCTCCTTAGAAAATGTCCACACTATGCTTTACCAGATTGGTTGATAATTCAGACTTTTTACAATTGATTAATAGGATCACTTAGATCTATTATAGATGTTGCTGCTAACGGATCTTTAATATCAAAACCTTTTGATGAAGCATACTCTTTAAAAGAAGAAATGGGTAATGATAATTTTCAATGGCCCTGTGAACGGGTAAATTCTAATAGTGTAGCTAGTATTCATGAATCTGATGCAATGTTTATTTTAGCATCTCCAATTATTGATATATCAAAAAAGATTGATCAAATTAGAGTGAAATATTATCAAATACCACCAGTATTGGATGAAAATTCACTAGGGGCAGATAATTGAAGCTCAATCATCTTATGAAACTTTGAATGCTATTAATAATCAAAATAGTAATCCTTATTCTAACTACTAAAATCCTGGATGGAAAAATCACTCTAATTTTAGTTAGAATAATTATAACAATTCGATGAACCCCTCAGGAAATTTAAATAACTAGGGAAATCCTAATTATCGACCTTATTATTCTTCTGGATTTAACTCTAACCCTAACCCAAAAGTTAAGGAAAATAAATTAATGATGGAAGAGGTAATGTTGAATATGGCAAATCAAATACGAAGTAATGGGGCTGCTATTAGAAATATTGAAAATCAATTAGGACATATTGCTACTGCACTTAGTAACAGACTTTCAAGAAATCTTCTGAGTACAGTGGAAGTTAATCTCAAAGATCAAAATAGAGAACAAATTATAGCAATTCAAATATGAAGTGGAAAAGAAGTTGAAACAAGAATCCAAAGAGAAGCAGAAGTTGATGAGGAGAAGGAAGAGATGGAAAGTGACCATAATGAAAATGAACAAATGCATGTTTTTTTTAGAAAACCATCACCTCTATTTCCTCAATGACTAAAATAGAAGAATAATGATAAAAAATTTACAAAATATTTAGAAATCCTTAAAATTTTAATGATAAACATCCCTTCCATTGAGGCTTTGGAACAAATGCCAAGTTATTTGAAATTTATGATAGATATACCAAACAAGAAAAGGAAGTTTGTAGATCATGAGACGGTTGCACTTAGTGAAGAGTGTAGCTCTATTATTCAGAAAAAGCTTCCTGAAAAGTTAAGAGATCCTGGTAGTTTTACTATACCTTGTGCAATTGGTGAAATGTCTTATGGAAAAGCCTTATGTAATTTAGGAGCGAGTATCATCTTATGCCTCTATCATTTTTTAAACGTTTAGAATTAGTAGAGATTTCCCCTACTACTGTAACTCTTCAGTTAGCTAATCGATTAATCACTTCTCTTAAAGGAGTTATAGAAGATGAATTAGTAAAAATGGATAAATTTATTTTCCCTGTAGACTTTATAGTATTAGATATAGAGCAAGTTTTGGGGAGACCATTTCTTTCAACAGGGAGAGCTATGATAGATCTGAAAAAAAGAGAATTAATAAACAGAGTTAATGATCAAGAAGGAAAATTTAATATTACAAAAGCTATGAAATATCCTGCCAAGTTTTGGGGAGACCATTTCTTTCAACAGGGAGAGCTATGATAGATCTGAAAAAAAGAGAATTAATAAACAGAGTTAATGATCAAGAAGGAAAATTTAATATTACAAAAGCTATGAAATATCCTGCAATAGAAAAAGACGATGAATGTTTTAGGATGGAAGTTACTGATTATTTAAGTAATGAGCAATTTAAGAAAGAGTTTAAAGAGAAATTATAGCAAGAAGAGTTTAGTGAAAATGAGGATGAAATAAAATAAGAAAATTTAGATTATGTTCAAGACAAATTTGAATCCCTAGATTTGTTGGAAAATGATAATAAAATTCTTATTCCTTCAAGTATTAAACCACCTGAACTTGAACTGAAAGTATTACCTGCTCATTTAAAAAAAAGGTAAATTTAGGAGAATCATCTATATGGCATGTTATTATATCTTTTGAGTTAACTAAAATTCAAGAACAAAAATTAATAGAAATGTTAAGAAGATATAAAAAGACTTTTGGATAGACTTTAGCAGATATTAAAGGAATTAGTCCTTCAACTTGTATGTAGAGAATTTTATTAGATGAACAATACAAACTTAAAGCTAATCCTCAGAGGAGATTAAACCCCATAATGAAAGAAGTTGTTGAAAAAAAAATTTTAAAATGGTTAGATGTTGAAATTATATATCCTATTTTAGACAATACTTGGGTAAGCCCAATTCACCATGTTCCAAAGAAAGGAGGAGTGACTATTGAAGTAAATGAGAAAAATGAATTAATTCCAATAAGACAAGTTATTGGTTAGCAAATTTGTATAGATTATAGAAAATTAAGCTTGGCCACCAGGAAAGATCACTTTCCTTTACCCTTTCTAGATCAAATGTTGGATAGATTGGCTAGAAATAATTATTACTATTTCTTAGATGGATACACCGGTTATCATCAAATTCTAATTGCTCTTAAGGATCAAGACAAAACAACATTTACAAGCCCTTATAGAACATATGCTTTTCGTAGAATGTCTTTTGGACTATGTAATGCACCTGTAACATTTCAAAGATGCATGACATCAATATTTAGTAATTTGATTAAGCATGGAATGGAAGTATTTATGGATGATTTCTTTGTGTTCGGGACTTCATTTAAATTATGCTTAAATAATTTATAAGAAGTTCTTGAATTATGTGAAAAAAATCACACTGAATTGGGAAAAATATCAATTTATGTTTGTAGGAGGAATTGTGCTTGGACATAAAATTTTAGAAAATGGCATGGAAGTAGATCTTGCACAAATATAGGTTATATCAAACCTACCTCCACCTACAACAGTAAGAGGAGTTAGGAGCTTTCTATGACATGCTGGATTTTATAGGAGATATATTAAAGAATTTTCAAAAATTACTAAACCTATAAGCCTACTTCTTGAAAAATATACAAGGAATTTTATTTTAATGAGGAATGCATAAAAGCATTTCCGTTTTATAAAGAATCTTTCAAAAATAACTAAATCATTATGCCAACTTTTAGAAAAAGATACGAAATTTGATTTTAATGAGAAAAAACTGTTTGAAATAATGTGCGATGCTAGTGTTTATGCTATTGGACATGTGTTAGGACAACGACAAAATAAAGTTTTTAAAATAATATATTATGCTAGTAAAACTCTGAATGATGCGCAAATTAACTACACTACTACTGAAAGAGAGTTATTATCTATTGTCTATGCCTTTGATAAATTTAGACCTTACTTAATTGGAACTAAATGTATAGTGCATACAAATCAATCACTTAATGCAAAAGAAGGATCTAAACCAAGGTTAATTAGATGGATACTTCTATTGCAAGAGTTTGATTTTTCTGTAGTTGATAGAAATGAAAATGACAATCGAACAGTTGATCATTTGTCTAGACTAGAAAAAGAAATATTAACTAATTTGTACATGAGATTTTAAAAAATTTCCCTGATGAACAATTATATTGTATTGATGAAATGATACACTGTGGTATGCAGATATAGTAAATTATATTGTAAGTGATGTTCTACCACAAGATATTAAGAATCAAAAATTACAAAAATTTATATATGATTCAAAATTCTATTTTTGAGATGACCAATATTTATACAAACAATGTAAAGATCTAATTTAATTAGAAGGTCTGTGCCTTATGAAGAAACTCAAAAAATAATTAAAAGATGTCATGATTTTGAATTTGGAGGATATTTTGGAACAAATATAACTGCATAAAATTTTGCAAGCTAAATTTTATTGGCTTACTGGCTTACTCTTTTTAGGGATGTTAATGAAATATTAAAATATGTGATCGATGTCAGCGAGTAGGAAATATTTCTAGAGTAAACGAAATGCCTCAAAATTACACATTGGAAGTTGAAATTTTTTCATGTGTGTGGATTAGATTTTATGGGACTATTTATGCCTTCATTTGGAAACTTATATATATTAATAATAGTTGATTATATGTCCAAATGGATTGAAGATTTTGTTATACCCAATGTGATGCTCAGAGTGTTTCAAAATTTTTAAATAAAAACATTTTTACAAGATATGGAATGCACAAAGTAGTTATTACTGATGGAGGATCTTATTTTAGAAATAAAAGAATGGAGAAAGTGATAAAGAAATATGATATTATGCATAGATTCTCTACTTCTTATCATACTCAAACTAGCGGTCTAGCAGAATAATCAAATCATGAAATAAAACAAATTTTAGAAAAAGCTGTAAATCCCTATAAATTAGACTGGTCTGCTATATTAGATATTTTATTATGGGTTTAAATAACTGCTTTTAAGACTCCTATAGGAATGTCCCCGTACAGACTTATTTTTGGTAAAACATGCCACTTACCAGTAGAATTGGAGCATAAAGCATTTTGAGCTATTAAGGAATTTAATTTTAATCTAAAAGATGCTGGTGAGAAAAGATTATTGCAACTCAATGAACTTGAGGAGATCATAAATGAAGCATATGATAATGTTAGATTCTATAAGGAGAAAATGAAAATATGGCATGATTGAAAGATTATTAGTAAAAAGTTTAAATCTAGAAAAGAAGTTATATTATATAATACAAGATTGAGATTATTGTCAAGAAAACTGAAATCCAGATGGTTAGGACCATTTAAAGTAATTAAAGTTTATCATTATAAAACTGTTGTTATTAAGGATCCTAAAATTGGAAAGATATTTAAAGTTAGTGGGCATCGATTGAAACATAATTATGAAGGACACATACCCCAATTTAAGAAAATTTTAATGTTAAGTCAACCCAATTAAACTAATGGTATGTCGGGTAGAAGGCGTTAAACCAAGTGCTTTATGGGAGGCCACCCATATATAAATCTATATATATTTATATCACTATTTTGTTAATAAGAGTGTTTATGTATTAGGTAATAATAATATTTTTAAGTCATACACAATTATATATATCATAAATTAAGACAAATATTGGTATTAAAGGAAAATTTGGAATCAAATTGAACAAAAAAATTCAGATGCGGATTTGGCCTCTAGCCTTGATGGTGCCAGCATGAGCACCGAGGGCACTCGACTAATGGACCATGGCACCGATACACCATCGGGAGTGCCGACAGCGTCCCAGGAATTTATCATGTGCGAAACGGTTATGGCGGACTTCGGTGGGATTTTGCTCCATAATAACCGCCGAGAGGGGTTTTTAAAGTCCTAAAAACTAACTTGGACATGTAAAAACTTCCTAATTTTGAATTCCATGGTTTCCAAATCCATAATTACTTCAAGGTATGGAGTTTTTAATAGAAGAAAGTTTATCAATTTTGACGTGCAATGATTATACGACAAATTCATCAGGAATAAGAGACTTATCAATGAGAGAGGCTTTGTCAATCACGATGTTAGTAATCCAAGTTCGCAGATCGAGAAAGTAATTGTACAGAGACATTGGGAAGTTCTGTGCTACACTACCACTACCGTTGCAGTACACATGTAAAAGAGTTTTATGCTAACCTACATGGAATAACCCAAGGAGTTGTCTTCGGTAGAGGTAAGGCTGTACCATTTACTCCGGCTCAGATTAATGATTTGTAAATGATAGAAAACGTTCCAATCTGTCATTATACAAATTTTATCCTGAAAGAGAGATATGATGCAAGAAGTATATAATTTTTTGATGGATGAACAAGATAATTTGGAAATCAGAGATGAGTGATATGTTATTTTCTCTGCGTCGCTGCATAACCCAATTTCAAAACAATGGCATTTCTTCATATCTGCAAAACTACTACCTACCAAGAACATTAGTAGAGTTACAAAAGAAAGTGTAATTCTAAACTATTGCATTCAAATGGAAAAACCCATTAATGTAGGTTCAATTATTTTTAAATCTGTTATGGGTATTATCATGAATGGGCCAATATATAGAACTGGGCAT
>NW_018164503.1:961008-970624 GCF_001263595.1 Phalaenopsis equestris | reverse complement strand
CCTACGTTGTAGTCAATCTCATGTTCTATATGAAAGTTATGAAAAAGATTTTTTACCTTGGGATCCCATGATTCATATTGATGGAAATTACATAGGAAATGGAAATGAAGCATTATATTGTATTTTGGATCATTCATCACATGCTTCAACACCATTGATGCCGCCAACAATTGGAAGTTCAATATCTTTGGAGAAGAGAATGAAGAAAATAGAAAGAGAACTTCAGAGTATTATGAATGCAATAAAAAATCTTAACTACCTTTTTTATTACCTAGATTGGAGAATGAAGGAGAACTTTGATCATATAGGAATAGTTGAAGCGAGATTGGTACAGTTGTTCAAAAAAATGAGGGATTGATGAAAATTTAACTGATCAATTCCCATACTGACCCTTCTATAATTTATATGTCCATTACCATTATATGGGAGATATTAGAGGAGGAGAAAGTACTGAAGAAGAGGTAGATTAATTGAAGAAGTTGGACTCTCTACTATTTTAATGTGGATTTAATTTACTTTACTTTGCTTTAATTTATAACTTTGATTATGTGTATAGTTTTGTGTCAGCGTTCTAGTGGTATGGCTTGATTTCGATGCTGAATTATAAGTTAGTTTGCTTTGAAGGTGTGGAAATGTGATTAGAAAAATATATTTGTAAAAAGTGTATTTTCATATATAAAAGTTAGTTTCGTGTTGTTTTTAAAATTGTTTGTTTGTGAATTATTGTTGTGAATTATTTTTAGATAAAAATTAATGTTAAAAAAGACTAAACAAAATTTGGAGTAAATTGAGAGAAATTTGAAAATTGAAAAAAACCGAAATGGTGAATTTTTTGTCTCTGGCGCCAGATGGGCGCCGACCGCGCCCTTGACCCGAACCAACCTAACACCTTTAAAATTCATAATTTACGCAGTGAAATGCCATTTTTACATCTTGAGTCACCTTTAACGTCTAGTTTTTGCACCTAGGGCTTGCTATTGCTCGGATTTGAGGCAATTCTATGGCCAACAAAGCTTGGATTTTATCTTCTCTAGGTAAGAGCTACACTTTAAACTCAAAATTTTTTTATTTTAACTAAGGATTTGTCTCACATTGCCGAGATCCAAATTTTTGAGATTTTTTTGGAAGATTTTGAGAAAATCCTTTGGTGAAGAACTCTTACTTAGTAGAATTAAGTTTAAACCATTCCACATTTGTGATTTTTGGAATTTTTTGGGAATTTATTTTGATTTTATCAAACTTTTGTAGATTTACCATGGCACCTAGAATGAGCAAGGGAAAAAGAAAAGTAAAATTTGATGATCAATTGTCAATTACAAAGGAAATATTTGCTTCAATAGTCTACGTAACACTAAAAAAAGTGATTCCGAATCGAGGATTTAAAAGTCTGGAAGGAGAAGTAGAGAGAATAATCATTGCTCGGCAGTGGGACAATTTCTGCCACTTTACTGCCTAGGCAATTATGGGCGTAGTGATGGAGTTTTATGCAAATTTTAAGGAGACTTCTGAAGACATTTTATTTATCCGTAGAAAAATGGTGAAGTTTACTTCGAGTAAAATTATTGAATTTTATCAATTGGAAGATGTGTATAGCTTCCAGTACAAATGATTTTCTACTACGAATGAAACATTGGATGAGATTATTTATTTTCTTTCTGATGGAAGAGGAACCTAGAAGGTGAAGAATGGAGTTAAGGTAAACTTTCCCTTTTCAATGTTAAGTGTAGTATCTAAGGTTTGACACTATTTTATTTTTGGAAGAATGATACCAACAAATCATCATAGTGAGGTTATAAGGTAAAGAGTCATCTTAAACTTCTATATCCAACAAATGAAAGGGGTAGATGTAGGCTCCATTATTTATAGGAACAATAGATCTATTGCTTTTGGAGAAACCACTGGAGGTTTAGCTCACCCTGCCCTGATCTTCACAATATGTGAATAGGTAGGAATTGATTATAGACCATAGGAGGAGAGGATTGAACCTCTAAGACCTATTGGGCTTGCTAATATCAAGACTTATGAATTTCATGTTGGATGGAGATCAGGAAGTAGAACCAAAGATATTCCTTCTATCTCAGGTACTTCTAGTGGCACTTCTATCCAAGAACTTATGGATCAAATGATAATCCAACAGGGAGATATTTTGACCACGGATCATAGAATGGAAAATATGGGGGGCAGAAATGCTTACTTTGATGATTTGATAAGACAGAAGTTTGAATACGATGCTTCTTATGCTAATGCAATAGTCAAATTCATGAAGAGTGATCACTCAATTCAATTTCCTACTCACCCTTTTTTTACTCCATATTAGCAACAAATTTTGGATGTGGAAGTCGAAAAAAAAGATGTGAGGAGAAACTTGAGGAGATTTCTATATAAAAATTGGCTTCACTTGAATTAACTTAAAGGAGAAAGCTTGGCTACATTTTCTAAACTTATATTTCTGTATTAGCATATTTACTAATAAAGTTTCATGAAGTTCTTTTTCTTATGGATATTCTAAGTGGCTTTAATATAGAAAATTTTAGACTTGACTACTAGATATCCCTATACCTTTAGTATTAACTAGAGTTGTTTTGAATTTTTCTTAAGTGATACAATTTTATATAGTGAACCAAGAAGTGGAAATATATAAGTTAAAATCTTTATCATAAGTCATATTTTTATATGATAAAGGAGTTACTTGAGGAGAAGTAACATTTAAGTTTGAGGGATTTTGATACAACAAAATAATATACTATTTTAAGTACTTATTTTATGCTTATTTTTTGTGATACTAATCATTAATGGAAGGTATTTTCTATATTTTATTGTACGTTGTTGATTTTGAGGACTTGGACCAAAAATGAAGCAAAAAGGATGAAGTATGGAGCAAAAATGGAGAAGTTAGAAATTTTTTTAGATCCAATGGCGCCAGACTGGGCGCCGACGACGCTGTTTGACAGAAACTTTGGATTTAATTATGGACCTCTGGCATCAACGACGTAGTGTCAATGGAAGCCCTGTTTCTAAAAGAGTTATTGGATGCACCTATTGGGGAATCGACCTAGCTCGATTTAGGGCCAAAATTTGATCAGAAATCCCGCCACCTTCACACCATTTCAACTTCTTCAACTCATTTCAATTTTCCTCTTCACACACTTACATTCCATGCCATTCCGCACCATTAGTTAGTTATTATTTTTATAGATTTGAGTTTTTGCAGTGAGTTTAAGTGTGAATTCTTCTCTAAGAAGTGTTGGAGAGGAAGGGAAGTGAGAGATTTATTCTTCCTACATGTCCTAAGAGAGGCTAAAAAGGAATTGCTTTGAGAAAGAGTTTTAGATAAGTGTTTTCTGTTTATTATTATTGAATGAACTTTCTTTTATATATGAAAGTTGTGTTTTATTGTATCTTTCCCATGAAATCTGAGTAGATTCCTTTATCTTTCTCCCTACTCTGAGATATGGTGAAATGAACATATAATGTGGATGTGCCAATGTTAAAGTTAAATTAAAATATGATGGTCTTTCAACTCCGCTCGTAATTTACTTTTTGATTTGGCCAATTGAATTGTTAAAATATATTGAGAAGCATATGATCAGAGAAATGGAGTATGAGTTCTACAACAAAGTGAGAATCACATTTAAGTCTATGAAAAAGTATTTTATTCATGGGATTAAGAGCAAATAAATAGGGAAATATACTTTTTGGGTGTAGAATTGGAGATTTATAGGGTGATAGACTAAAAATCCCTAATTCGATCTTAGTGTTTAAAAACTAAAGAGAGAGTTAGCCTTCAGGGGAAGGGAAGTGGGAGCTCTGGAGTGGGAGCCAGTTTCATCCTAGCCTAGCCATAGATTTAAAGACTAAACCTAAGATTATTCAATGATTTTCTATAACACTGAATCAGGGTAAAATTAACATTGCTCCTATTTGGTAGAATACAAATTTAAACCTATTATCTCATCTCATTTCACCAAAAACTCATTGTAGCGAGAAAGATGCTTTTACATATTAGAAAACTTAATTTATGTAAATTTCTTAGTTAATTTATCATTTTAAATTTAAACCTTCCCCGTGGGCTCGATATTTGGGACATAAAAATAACGTCTTAAATTACTTGATAACGATACATATACTTATGTAGAATCTCAACTTATGTGCTTAATGTTATTATTCTTAAAACACCACGTCAAGTTTTTAGCACCGTTGGAAAGCGGAGTCAACTTTATAAATTTTACAGAACTATACTTTCTCGAGATCATCTATTTTCTGTTTGCTTTTGATGACCAAATTATCCATGTAGCATTCCACTTGGTTGGGAATGAGGTCATAAAAAATGGTCGTCATTGAGCGCTGATATGTTGCTCTGGCGTTCTTTATAGCGTTCTTTCACTCAAATGACATCCCTATGTAGCAGAAAACCCCAATCGGCATTCTGAAAGTTGTAAGTATTACATCCTCTGATTTGGTAATCTCCTGATGATCCATCCACAAAGGAGAAAATCTCATGTGCCAAAGTGATGTCCACCATTATTCTGGTATCGAAAAAAAAAAATCATCTTTTGGATAGGCTTTGTTCAAATCTATGAAGTTGACACATACACGGATTTGTCCATTTTTCCTCTTAACTAGTACAATATTAGGTAACCACATGGGGTATTGCTCTTCTTTTACAAAGTTAGAATCTATCAAATTTTTTACATTGGCAATGACTTGTTGCTTCATTTCAAGGCACATTCTTCTGGGAGCTTGTTTTACAGAGGGCATATCTTCGTCCACCCCGAGCTTATGAACTGTAACTTCTGGGGATAATCCTGAAATTTCATCATAACTCCATGCCAAGAAATCTTTGAATTCTGAAAGTAACTTGATCAGTTCTGAAGATTCTTCATTGCTGAGTAGACAACTTTTAAATGTAGGTCGAGGTTTATGCTCAGTCCCGAGATTAATTTCCTTCAGTTCATCAATAGTTGATTTAATTTCATCCTCAAATTTTGGTGTGGCGTCTTCTATTAACTGATCTTGAGAGTCATCCTCTACATCAAGGCAATCCTCTTTTGATTCACTAGTAATAACCATACAAAATTTTGAATCATCGACTGATCCTACAGTACCAAATCTGAGACCCTATTTTGAGTTGGGAATTTGACTTTTAACATTCCATAATTTTTCAAAAAGTTGTAGCTTATCTTTTGGCTACTACTTTGGCATATATCCCAATTGAATTAAATTTTATACACAAGGAGAAAAGTAACCAAAAGGTAATTCCATTAATTCATTAGACTCCTCTTCTAAATTTACATGATTTTCAAGATTAGCACAAGCAGAAGTACGGTAAAACTTGATCGGCTTTGAACTAGCACTACAGACTTCCTTGACCTCTAAACTCTCAACCTTTAAAGGGAGAATCAGAGTATGGGTCATGGCATTCACATAATTGTTGATCCAATCATACATCGACTCATATTCACTTTTCTCCACCTCTTCCAAGGAGATCTTGTGTTGTAGTTTCTTCAATTTTATCATCATCATTTCCTCCCCGGAGCTTTCTTCATCATCAATGTTGTTGGTTGGCTTAGTCCATCCAGGAATCATATTTGTTCTTTCCTGTCCTCGTCCCCAGCCTCGACCTCGAGTGCACGAATTAAGAGAACCCCCGCCAACTTGTTGAAAAAGAGTTGTGGCAGATTGCTGAAGTGAAGCTGAATGACGTTGCCCTCGTGATCCTTTTGAATATTCATTTTTCTTTTTCACAACTTCAAATGAGAAGACATTTTCCTTTAGAGGCACGTAGTAGGCTGCATCTTCATGAATGCCAACTTCATAAACTGAAAATAGTTATAAATCTCCTTTAATGAAATGTTCTTATCCTTCCTTGTAATATTTTATGCACTGATGTAGGAAAGACAAAACCATGTTGTGCTCAAAAGAGGTCTCGGCATTGATGATATAGAATTTTGCGGTTTTTACTATTTCTCTAACTTTCATAAGTAGTGTAATTGATTCAATGGCTCTTTCTCCCTTCTGATTTAATCCTCTTAACATCATTTTATCAGCTGTAAGCTCTTTAGCCTCAATATCCAAGTATGACATTGTCTAAAGACTCATTTAAGTTAATTGATGCTCTAGGATCTACTAAAATTCTGGATAATACAAATCTGCTGATATTAACAGAGATGTAGAGCGGTCAGTTGTAGTCAGCAGTATCGAGCAACATGTCTTCATCTATAAAACTTATCTCAGGCTATTCCTTTAATGAACAAACTTCATCCAAGGATGTGCTAGCCAAGTGAGCTAAGCAAATCTTTGGAGCAAGCAAGGCCGTAACCAGAGACTCTCTCATCTCCTTTGATAAGATTAGAGCATTGTAGATGCTTAGTTTGGTCGGTAGCCTCCTAAGATGAGCTCCACTTTATATAATCCTTCAATCTTTAATTAATTATTTTGTTCTTCCACTAGCATAGATGGAGGTAGCTCTTCTTGAGTTACTATTTATTTTCCTTTATCTACTGGAGCTAACCTCGGGGGTAACACTTTCATGCTCTTTGGGTTTATCTCTGTGATTTCTTCTTCTTCTTGCAATGTTGAAGGAAAAATTTCTGTTGCTTATTCTTCTTCACCGGAGAGATCCAACTTGATAGCAATTGGTGCACTGTGACAATTGAGGACTGGCTCCTGATTCTTGGTGATATCGTAACCAGTGTCATCGATATCTGCTTTATCTTTATTAATGGGTTTATCGGACTTATATATGATTGAAGGATTGAATTGGGAATTGAGATTGGAGTTAGATTTACAGTTACATTATCACTATAAATAGTTAAAATATAGCCAAAATCATAATCATTATATTTAAAATACCCTGGTGGGGAAAAATGATAATCATACATGGTCAAAGGTTCGAGGATTTTCTTCCCCAAATCTGAGACAACCAATCTAAAAGAGGAAGCCACTATCCTACCGTCCCACACTATCGGTCTTCACGACATCATTCTTCTCTTTCTCTTCATGTTGCGGTGGTTTCTCTGGCAAAATCTCCATCTTGGGCTGAGCAGGTTGTAGACTTTGAACGGCTACTTGAGCTGAAGCGGTCTGAATCTGATCCATCATATGATTTGCTCCAAATTTTACTCCATCAATCTTCTTCTGAATAGGGATCAATTAAAGTGATTGGCTCAACCAAAATCATATTTACAGAACTTTTCTCAGGTTCCTTTAGATATTCTTTCGGGATCATTATGTTCCTTTATTTAAGATTTTTCTTGAACCAATCCTTGAAGACAAAAAATTCTTCTATAGTATGTCCATACATTCTGTTGTATGGGCAATAATTAGGCTTATCTTTCTTGTTGACTTCCTCATTAGACTTATGAACATTTTGGGTACAGCTTCATCTTTGAAGGAATATACCATGCTCTTTCATTCTGAAAGGGTTAGACCCTTCTTATTTTTTTTTCGATATCATCCTTCTGGATGCAACTTCTCGCTAGACTGGCCATATTGTTGAATTCCTTGCTGAGCATGTTGTGATGACGACGGGGAACTTTGATGAGAATGTTATGCTTATATCTTCATTTGTTGCTTTCCCTTATCAACCGTTGCTACTGTCCTGAACTTCTTCTCAAATATTCGGACTTTCTTGGTCTTTTCTTATTTCTCTTGAGAATCCATGTGTTTAATTTCTTCTTGGAGATTGCTAGCTTTGCTCAGTAGTTTCTCGAAGGCTTTATGGTGAGTCCCTTAAGCGTGAAAGCTACTAGCCCATGGATGTTTTTGAGTAACATTTAATGCTAAGGTTTCTCTACCTCAAGATATAATCTACTAGAGTCTCACTAGACTTTTGCCTCTCTATCACAAGATCTCCAATAGAAATTTGATGTTGTACTCCGGCAAATCTCTTTAAGAATAACTATTCTAACTCGACAAATTTCTTCACTGATCCATTGGGCAACTCGGCATACCAATCAAACACTATCCTTGATAGACTGCTGATAAACTGATGAAAAAGAAAGGCTTCGTTACCTCCGACATTACCACAACTGGCTTAGAAATGTCCTATGTGCTTTCTGGGACATCCAATCCCATCAAATATCTTAAAACTCAGTGACACAAAACCTTTAGGGTAGGGGACAACATCAAACTCCTCCGAGTAGGGTCTACCCTTTAAAATCAATGCACCACCCTTAGATTGAGCAAAGGCCTCCCGAACTTATTAGACCATTTGTTCAAATTCTTTTTCTGGTATGATGTTCGATGGAGAATCCTTATTCAGTTGATCATCTCTATTAGTCGAGGTGTCTTCTTTCCTTTCATCAGTGATATGTACAATCTCTATCTAATTGACTTGTGGAGAAGCTAACTGTTGTGCTTGAGATTGCCCATGAACTGTAGCCATGGCAGCCATGTAAGTGGCCATCTCTTCCAACCTTCTCTTCCATCCTTTTCTCTATTTAGCTGATTTGCTCATCCCTTAGCAGAACAACCCTATGTAGATCATTTATGACGTTCCCTTCAATGAGAGGTTAGGTTTCGCACATAGATGCAACGACACTAGTTTCGATTACATGAATATCCTTGAAGTTTTCATTGAGATAGTCGTTAAAGTCAAAATCTTCATCATCATCATCAACTGAAATCCCATGTCTCGGGCTAACTCAGAAATCTCAACCCTAAGCTTCTCGACCTTTTTTTCAATTATTGATTCTTGTATCATCTTAAGATATGGGGAACTCTGTTGAATATCCTCCATTTATTCATCCAACTTGGTAGCAATAGCTACGACGATGTCGAATCTCTTGGACCCTTGCTTCATCCATGTTCCTGCCTTACGGACTCACTGAATCGTATTAATATGGAAATCTAAGGTACCCATACCTTTTTATTCAACGGTGATGTCTTGAGACGGGGTGTCTAAATAGAGACGGCAGTATGCCGAAGAAAGGTATGCTCCCCTTGGTGCAGAACAGAAACAGTACCAGGCAACCTCTTCATCTTTTCCTTCAGAACTTTAGAGACATCACGAAGACTGGTAACTGGTAGAATTCTCGGACCTAGACATGACTTAACCGGTCAACAGCCTGCAGTTCCTGCAGTAGCAATAGTAGAATTGACGGTGATGATTGGGATATCAACTCTACTTCCCAAACAAATCCTGACGGGAATATAAGCAAGTAAAGTTTTAGTTGATCTTTGAGATCATGTGGTAGTGTCGGCACTATTTTTGGTGTGGAGTTTGCACGTAAGAAGTTGTCGGTCATCGGCATTGAAATCCCGTTGCCCGTTTCGGAGGGACGTTTAAAAAATTTAGTTTTGAAAAAGATGAAGTCAAACTGACCCCATAATTTTCATAGTTTAGATGAAAGAGCACTTTATCTCAAATCATGTATCTATCCCAAAGGATGAACGCAAGAATTGAGAGTGAGGCTCGATCAAATAAACTAAATAAAGTTATGACATCCTTTTGGTCTGCGAAACCAATGTATTGGCCGACAAGTTCCCCTATTTAATATAAGGAATTAAATAGGGTTTATATTATGCTGGGTTCGAAAAAACCTTCCTATAAGGGCAAGCCCCTATAGTTAATTACATCTTAGATAATTAAAGTTACCTAAGAATACTCTCGATA
>NW_018164503.1:956916-957533 GCF_001263595.1 Phalaenopsis equestris | reverse complement strand
TAGAGCTCGCGAAGGCTCGGGAGAGTAAGGGAGGTTATACCTTTGCTCCGAGAGGTGTAGCCTCAATCAGAGATTCTTCACACCTTCGTTATACTCCAAAAAGCTTAGGGATGGAGTCCTTGGCTCTGGTGTAAAGCCTATGTATGATTTCGACCACAGTCAATTTTTGGTGTTGGTTGAGAGCTCTGGTAGAGGTTATTTCAGAGGGGGAATTGATTGGGGTTTGGTTTCTCTCACTGTTGTGAAGGTGTAGGACCAATTAATTTGGAGTTTGGTGCTGTGTAGGTTGGGATTGGGATTTGTCCTGGTTTCGGGCAAGGATTTGAGCTCAAAATTGGCTTTTTGTGATGGAATTGAGAGAGGGAAGTGGATTAGAATGTGCTAAGGGTCTCTCGAAGAAGCTCTCAGAGGAGTTTGAAAGGCTTTATTGAAATTTTTTTACCACACACACTATTCATGGCCGTTGGGTGGATTTTATAGAAATTGGCCAATGGGGAGCTTAGCTGGCCAATTGAGAACTTAGCCCCACTGCTTAGGTGTCAAGCAGAGGGGTCCTCAGCTCAATTTGAGCTGAGGTGGCCTCTTGGCATGAATTTGGGTTTTAACCATGTGGGGGC
>NW_018164503.1:941777-955706 GCF_001263595.1 Phalaenopsis equestris | reverse complement strand
AAAATTTGGGAATATTAGCCAAATTTGGTTCCCAAGGGCAGTTAGGTAATTTGGTGGTGCCTAGGGGCAAAAGACCAAGTTAGGCATTTCACATAGAATTTGATAGATATCCATTCTAAATGAACCATGGATTAATGTATTGTGAAGATATGGTGTACCATAGTTCCAAGTCAACACTCAGGGTCAATCCTTAAGCCAAGTAATCCTATAGGGACTCTTCTTGAATTCTCTTATAATGATCTTACCTACTAAATGCTAGAGGTTAAGATCAATATGTGAAACTTCAAGTTGAGCAAAGAGAAAGGCTTTGAATTTCTGATAGTGAGGGTATCTTTTCTAGTTTTCTAAGACTAGTCTATAAGAAAGTCCTATGGCTAGACCTAGGCTACTAAAGAAGTTTTCGAGACCTCAACCAAAAGTGAGGTCAACAGGTAGATTTGACATCTCTTAGAATTTCTTTATTCATGTGAGGGGATACTTCACATCCCACTCGTTTAAGTAATTCACAGACTGAACAGCCCTCTTTGGCAGCTAGTCTCTGGAATACTGTACTGACTTGGGTGATATGCGTGTGCTTCTTCCTCTCTCCACCATGTCCATGAGGTGACAACAAAGTAGCAGCAATCTTCAAGATACTTTGTACCCATTGGTGTCCATTAAGGAATGTAACCTACTCCCTAGCAGAAGCAGATAAGTTTCTAACAATCCTAGTTCCTCCTGGTGAGGAATTTCATCAACAGTCATTTCTTCAAACATTTGGGCTTTAGCGACCCTCCGAACCTTTCAACTGTGGTTTCCTCTTTGTGACCAATTTAATGGTGTAATTCCTGAACTCGATCCAATTTTAAACATTGATGGTAGGACGGTTAATCCTTTAGTTGTAACTTCAACGATCATGACCTCATTTCCCTTAGCAGAAGCAGGAACAACATGCTTAGCAAGTGTTGGGGCAGTAGTTTTTATCTTCTTATAGGAAGGGAAATCTTGAGGAAATTTCAATCTGAGCTCAACTGACGGCTCCTGAGCTTCTGGAGTGGTAACTTTCATTATGAAAAAGGGAGCCTTTCCGAGACTGACTTCCGGTTCATTGAATCCGTCCAAACTTGATGGTGGGGGTAATATTGCGAGCATCGCGGCTCATCGATAGGTTGCATGAGAAAGTGAGCATAGGGAATGCCATTATAGCAGCTTTAAAAAGAAAGCTTTAGTGTTAGTTATTTGCTCAATACCTTGTAATTCTAGTGCAAGCACTAAAAATTAATAAAGGTCGATCTATAGACTAGGCAAGTCTTTTATTTTAATTTTAGTTTGTGAAAATTATTTCAAAATTTAGTAAAAGTAACTTTAAAAATAAGAGAATTAAATTTATTATATAAAGAATGTTTAAAGAGCAAGTGCAGCGCGACACAATTTGATTTAATTTCCAAAATAACAAACTATACTCAAAAGGAAAAGTCAAGTTTAGGACCCAGTGCGGGACCGACTTCACAATGCACAATGCTTACACGAAACTATTCCACCAACAAACCTATTGGGGATCCGACCCCACACAAAGATTAAAAGTCCTAATGAACTCCTAAACCTCTCTATTCGAAGGTGGTTAAACAGACGGTCCTAAAGTCTGAAAGTGTTGACCGTACTTACCCAAGAAACAAATGGGTGAAGTATGTCAATGAAAGAAGGGTAATTTGGTCCATAAGGGACATAGACATATTACCGATGTATGAAAATAGTATTCCTTGATTTAAATGGAGAGAGAAACTAGTCCCTAGCACAGTCGACAGAAGTTGTCGGCATTATTTTTTGGGGTCGTTATGTGGAAGCTGTCAGTCACCTGAATCAGAATCTGGTCACCCTCTTTGGAGGGACATTTTAATTTACATATATATTTTTACTTTTAGAAAAATATGAAATCAAATTGATCTCATATCCCTAAAAGTATAGATGAAAGAGCGCTACAACTCAAGCTATGTATCTTCCTCGAAAGATAACACAAAACTTAATAGTGAGGCTCAATAAAATAAACTAAGAAATGTATGACATTTATTTTCTCTGCGAAACCATTTTATTATAAGCAGACAAGTTCCCATGTTTAATATAAAGAATTAAATCTGGTTTATATTAAGCTGGGTTCTTGAAAGTTTCATATAAAGGCAAGCCCTTATAGTGAATTACATCTTAGATAACCGAAGTCGCCTAAGAAAAGTCTCGATAAAAATCGGGGAATATTTTCTTCAAAGAGGTCAAAGGAATAGGACTTCCCAAAAAATCAGACAAGGAGGTATGAAATGGGAATGGATCAAATTTAGAACATTTACTTTTGGAATCCAAACCAAGAAGAACTAGGGGATGTCATGGTTCCTGTGAAGAACCTAGGTGACTTCTTAAGTTATCCTAATGTTTGCTTCAATTTAGAGGAGAAATATTTAAGTTTTTCATCTTTTCAATTTTATTAATTAGGGCTTACATTCATGTGAAACGATCATACAAATAGCTTGGAAGATGTGAGGATTTAGGTCGAGCGAACGATAACTTCAGAATCCTAAAGCGTGTTAGGGCTTATATTTTATAGCAGAGCCTTACAAAAGCATAAAAAAATTGAGGATTTATGTTGCGCTAGGTGGACAACCTCAAAATCCTATGATTTTTTGTTTAATTTTAAGGAATGTTTTAGCTGTGTAGAAATGTTTTGTTGTTGAAGATGGTCGTGCTGCCCACATTGCTAGCTCCAAGCTCCTTGTCATGGCGAGTTTAAGTTTTCTAATGTGTCAAGTCTTGATGATTAATCAAATGTTTCCTAAGGTTATGTTTCTTTAAATATTATGGGGATTGTTAAAGTTGATTAGAGTGACAGCGATTAGGATCCTACGGTTCCCTCGTTCTGACATCACTATTTTCTTTTGGATTCACTTAGTCCAAATGAAGTTACTAAATTTACACGAAACTATTCCACCAACAAACCTATTGGGGATCCGACCCCACACAAAGATTAAAAGTCCTAATGAACTCCTAAACCTCTCTATTCGAAGGTGGTTAAACAGACGGTCCTAAAGTCTGAAAGTGTTGACCGTACTTACCCAAGAAACAAATGGGTGAAGTATGTCAATGAAAGAAGGGTAATTTGGTCCATAAGGGACATAGACATATTACCGATGTATGAAAATAGTATTCCTTGATTTAAATGGAGAGAGAAACTAGTCCCTAGCACAGTCGACAGAAGTTGTCGGCATTATTTTTTGGGGTCGTTATGTGGAAGCTGTCAGTCACCTGAATCAGAATCTGGTCACCCTCTTTGGAGGGACATTTTAATTTACATATATATTTTTACTTTTAGAAAAATATGAAATCAAATTGATCTCATATCCCTAAAAGTATAGATGAAAGAGCGCTACAACTCAAGCTATGTATCTTCCTCGAAAGATAACACAAAACTTAATAGTGAGGCTCAATAAAATAAACTAAGAAATGTATGACATTTATTTTCTCTGCGAAACCATTTTATTATAAGCAGACAAGTTCCCATGTTTAATATAAAGAATTAAATCTGGTTTATATTAAGCTGGGTTCTTGAAAGTTTCATATAAAGGCAAGCCCTTATAGTGAATTACATCTTAGATAACCGAAGTCGCCTAAGAAAAGTCTCGATAAAAATCGGGGAATATTTTCTTCAAAGAGGTCAAAGGAATAGGACTTCCCAAAAAATCAGACAAGGAGGTATGAAATGGGAATGGATCAAATTTAGAACATTTACTTTTGGAATCCAAACCAAGAAGAACTAGGGGATGTCATGGTTCCTGTGAAGAACCTAGGTGACTTCTTAAGTTATCCTAATGTTTGCTTCAATTTAGAGGAGAAATATTTAAGTTTTTCATCTTTTCAATTTTATTAATTCAATTTTATTAATTAGGGCAATTTTATTAATTAGGGCTTACATTCATGTGAAACGATCATACAAATAGCTTGGAAGATGTGAGGATTTAGGTCGAGCGAACGATAACTTCAGAATCCTAAAGCGTGTTAGGGCTTATATTTTATAGCAGAGCCTTACAAAAGCATAAAAAAATTGAGGATTTATGTTGCGCTAGGTGGACAACCTCAAAATCCTATGATTTTTTGTTTAATTTTAAGGAATGTTTTAGCTGTGTAGAAATGTTTTGTTGTTGAAGATGGTCGTGCTGCCCACATTGCTAGCTCCAAGCTCCTTGTCATGGCGAGTTTAAGTTTTCTAATGTGTCAAGTCTTGATGATTAATCAAATGTTTCCTAAGGTTATGTTTCTTTAAATATTATGGGGATTGTTAAAGTTGATTAGAGTGACAGCGATTAGGATCCTACGGTTCCCTCGTTCTGACATCACTATTTTCTTTTGGATTCACTTAGTCCAAATGAAGTTACTAAATTTGATTTATTGAGTTCTATACTTTCATTTAGACCGAGGGAAATCTCATTAGCAACCGTAGGTTACCTCCTCCAAAGGATTCTCGATCAAACGATAGAGACATTTTAATTTAGTTTCAATTTTCAATTTATTTTATTTGTGATTAAATTTTGAGTTGTCTTATATTTTGTCTGTTGCGACAGTGAATTTTATCTTGTTTAATTTTTTTAGTTTTGGTTTTGACATGCAGGGAGACATTAAGCATTCAAGCAAGAAACAAGTGGTACGAAAAAGTAAATGCAATAACTTAAAAGCATACGTGTCGATTCTTCCCGCTCCTTCACCTGAAAGGTTAGCTTTGGCAACATGTGTATAATTTTGCAAGGAATTCAAATTGTAGGAGTAGATGAAGGTATGACTACCAAACCCTAAGTTATGACTTTATTAAGTCTCAAAATATTTTAGTGGATGATTTTTAGAACAAAATATAACAAGTTAAATTTGCCCTTCAAATTATTCAAGAGATTTCAAAGTGCTTGGAGCATAACCGTGAACCACTTTGAAGGTTTCTCAAAATATTTCGAGTTCATTTTGAACTTATCATGTTGTTTTATTAATCATTCAAGTTTAAACTAAGGTTAACCCATTGCTTAAGGAAACTTGATGTTTTATTTATCCCAAGGTGAGGACACTCAATTAATCAATCAATATTTAATTTAAAAGTTATGTGGGTGGATACCTCTAAGGCATATTTAAGTAAGTAAAAGTTTTGGTACCCAAAGTTGAAATCGGACTTGTAGTGTACAAATGTGTTAATCATTAGTCGTGTTATCTTCTAAGTCCAATTGAATGAGTTTAAATGTCAAGCCTCGGTCACTTCCATGCTCCGAACAATCACAGTAGGTGAAATGGTAACATAGAAGAATTTTGATTTAAATGACATGAATTCTTATTGAAAGATCACATTGTCATCAATTATGGGCTTAAAATTAATGAAATATTATCTTTCTAACCCAAACCCATCTCTTGAGAATCATTTAATTTTGATTGACTTCCAAATCATGACAACTAAGGAAATTACAATTTTTTTCTTATTATAGAAAGGGTGGTAAGTGATTTCATACCTTTTAATCCCATTATATTTCAATCATTCAAACATGTTCATTAGGATCAAAATGACCCATCTTCTCTTTGATTAATCCTAAATCTCGATTGAGGCATGAAAATCTAAAGTTACTCGTTTGCCTTTGAGGCCTTTCACTGCATAACTCATTAATCAAAATTCAAATGACTTTGATAATTTTTAGAGTGCCTCATCCATGGTTCAATTAAAAAATCAGGGGAGAAAATGTGGATTTTCAAAATTTAATTTAATTTAAATAATTATTTAAATTTAAAGAGTAGAATTTTCAAAGTTTTTATTTACTTAATTATTCAAAATAAAGTTTTTATTTATGAGAAAATTATTAGAGGTCTTCTTAGTTCAGAGAAACACTTAGACAAAATTTCATAATTTTTTTAATCAAATTTTTAATTTAATTATTTATTAATTTTTATGATTTAGTTTGAATGCGAAGGATGTTTTTTTACAAAATTTATTTTTTATAAATTTTTATTAAACCTATCTGAGTTCAAAGAACTCACAGAAAAAATTTTCTATTTTTATTATTTTTTAATTCATATATTATATTTATTTTGATGAGAAAAAATAGGAAAGTGCAATTTAAGCCATAAAAATTTTATTTTTAATTTAAAAAAATTGGGTAAAATAGTTTAATGAGTCATAAGTGATCGGGAACAATTAGGCAGATTTTAAAATATTTTGATATTTTTGAAATTTTTAATTCTTATTTATTATTTTGCAATAAAGCTCAAAAATCAAGTATTTTCTCAAAAATAAATTTTTTTTTGCTAAGTACCTCTGATCACAAGGAACTCAGAAAAACACTTTTCATAATTTTCTCAAGTGTATTTAACTTAATATAGTTATTTTTGTGTAAAAAATACAATGTATTTTAGAAAGTCAATTTTAGTGCTTAAACTTAGTCAAACAATTTTTAAATTTTTACAATGGGTAAACATGATTTTAAAACATAGTGTGGAATTGACTTTATCAATTTTTTTTTAGTATTTACTTCACATAATTTAAAGCAAGATATATACATGTAATTAACTATAAAAATACACAAATAAATTCAAATCATCATAACTTTTTTCCTAAGCTTCTCTAACCATAAGAAACCTACTAAAGTTATTCCTATAATTTTTCAAGTGGTATTTTAATTTATGTAATTAAAATAAGTCAAAAATAGCCATCTTAGTTTGATAATTAAGGTTAGAAGCATAGAGATGCCCTCTGACTTTGGAAAAATCAGAGAATAACCCCTCTGTCACAAGGAATGAACCCCAAAAGTTTCAAGCTAATGAATTAAAATACTCTAGAGAGTATTTAATTCATTAAAAATTAGAGAGTTAACAAAAAAGTTTTATTTTTTGTTCACATTATTCTCCTCTGTTCATTGAGCAAGAGGGTATTTTTATTTTCTTTTTATGATTTTTCTAGAGAAAGATATGAATTTTTGAACTTCAGGCATTTAAATAAATCCAAAAAATCCATATTTTTCTAGTTAAACACGCGGCGCCACCTTATCCTTGTCTGCATCAAACTTTACAAACGGTGCTCCGTTATTTGACGCAGCCAGCCACCTTAGCTGCCATGCGGCCTGCCTTTTTGTTCCAAGCATTCGTCCGACTTGATCTCCTCCATCCATTGAATAAACGCGCGATCAGACGACTCTCCTTCATCGTTCCCAGGTGACCTATCATGTGAGATATTTACACTAAAACCTTAAGATCTAAATCTAGACTCAATCAAACTGCTTGGGGTTTGTTTCTAAACCTTCATCTACTCAAGGAGAACATATCCATATGGCTTATACGATATGAAATAAAGTAAATACGTATGGAGAATCAAAATAGGCCTGGATTAGAGTTGGGGTTCAATACCTTTGTTTGAGAGGAGAGGCCTCAATCAGATGATTGTGGTAGCTTTGATTGGGTCCAATGAACCTCCATATGAGATCTTAGGCAGTGGTGAATTGTCTAGCTATTATTTCAATCAGGCTTAATTTCAGGTGTTGGTCTAGAGCTATGTTAGAGGTTATTTAGGATGGGTTTCTATGGGGAGTCAACTCCTCTCAGTGTGGGGATAGTGTGTGCACAGTTAATTGGCGTTTGGTGTGTTATGGATGTGTGAACAAATCTGTCCTGGTTTGAGCTGAAATTTTGATCTCAAAATTGGGCTCTCACAGGGGGAACCAGAGAGGGAAAAATATTGGGCTTGAGCTTATGAGTTCTTGGAGAGTGTCTTAAAGCAACTGGGAGGAGTCTCCACAAGGAAATTTTCTAGCTCATATTTTGGCCATGAAGGAGGTGGTTTAAATGTAGGGGCTTGGGATGGAGCTCAGGGCTTCAATTCAGTTGCAATTCAGTGCTTAAGTGGAGGGCAGAAATTTGCCAAAGAACAAATGGAGCAGACTAGCATGGATGGGTGAGATTGGGTTTGGATGGAGGCATGGGGTTCTCAATTTTGGTGTTTTTCAGTGACTAAGTTTGCTGGCCAGAGTAGGAGAGTTGGTCAGGCAGCCAGCTAAGCCAAGGTGAGGTTTAATTATGATTAAATTTTAATGGCATGGCATGATGGCAAGTATTTCTTGGTTAGGCCAAAAGAATGATCAAATCCCCTAAAATCAAGGGACCATTAGTCCATATCTTCCATAAGTTTGGCTAGGTGTGTCTAGCCTGGTCACTAGGATCCATTTGGTGGTAACTTTGGTCACTTTGGCATGACTTAGTCAATTTTGGTGCATGGGTTCAATATGGGTCAAATTATCTTGAGGTTGGTTTTGGGTTAGGCTGGACATGAAATTGAGCCCAATTTATTGATCAAGATGATATAGATGATTGTCACAAAGAGTTTGGAAAAGATTTGGAGTGATTTTGAAATGATTTGGAGGGTCATGATTTGGAGTGAAATGATTTGGAGGGTCAATTTGAGGGATTTTGGGCATTTGATTAATTTGGGGATGTTAGGTTAGACTTGGGTTTAAGTTGGGCTAGATTTGGGATAAGTCCAAATTAAGAGTTCAAAATTTTCTAAGGGAATGTTATGAAGAGTTCTCAACATTAATTGCATGTTAATTTTTGGGTTAGGGCATTCAATTTGGTGGAATTTGGGCACATGGCTAAATTGGAGCAAATTTTGGAATTTTGGATTTGGATTGAAGTTGAGTAAAATTGAAGCATGAACAAGGTAAATTAAGGGTTTAAATTAGGTATGTTGAAGTTTTTTGAAAATTTTATGATGAATAATTGGGGCAATTGGAAGAATTTGGGGGCACAATTGAGTGGGATTTTGGTTTTAGGCCGGATTGGGCCTTTTTGATTTGGGTTGAAATTGGACTTGAATGATGAACAGTTGGGCTTGGAATTGGTTTGAATTGAGTTTTATTATGATGAATTTGAATTTATAATTGAAATTGTGGGGAATTGTGGTCAAATTGATGGACATTTAGGGTGAATTTGGGGAAATTGAGCCTTTCAGGGCAATTTGGGGCTTTTGGCCAAAGTTCATCAAATTGATCAAATTGGGTTTATTTGAAGGGTCCAAATTGGTTTTGGAGACAATTGAAATGATTTTAAGGGTTTTGGAAAAGTTTGTGCCACCAATGGTATTTTATTAATTTTTAAAAATTTGATGGTATTTTGGTAATTTTGAAATTTTTGGGAGGTTTTGGGCAATTTGGGTAGTTTTAAATGGTTTGAGATGATTTTTGAACAAATTTGGGTATTTTGGGTGAAATTGAGAATTTTGGTCTAATTTGGGCTTTGAGGGTGTTTTTGTAAATTAGCTAAATTTGGGGGCAAATAACTAAGTTTGATATTTTGGTGAAAGTGAGGTGCCAACCACCCTATTTGAGCCATGGACCAATGGAATCTCCAATTGGGCCCTCTACGTACTGGTCTGGGCTAGACCCTAGCCTAGGGCTAGTGGGTCTAGGGGACCATCTACTTGAGTCTCCCAAAAGATCAATGGATCAACGTCAACAAGTTTGAGTTTAGGGTTGTAAGTGAATGTAAGTGAAAGTGAGTAAAAGTGTATGAACTAGCTTTAGACGAACACCCTGAGCAATGCAGTCATATGGGGAATCCCTTTGAGCTCCCCCATAGTGATATTACCTACCAAGTTCTAGAGGTCAGCACCAATATGTGGATACTCAAGTTGAGCAAAGAAAAGTTTTAGAATTTCTAATGGCAAGAGTTCCTTTTCTAGTCCTCTAAGAGTAGTCAACAGGAAAGTCCTATGGCTAGACCCTAGGATATTAAAGAGGAAAGAGCTATACCTCAACCAAAAGTGAGGTCAACACTTTCCATTGAGATAATTGCAAGTTTATGGTTTAAATTTAAAGTGTTCATGCAGATAGTTTAGTTGGTGTCTGTCACTGTGTACCTCTTATACAATCAGACTATTGTTCTCCTATTCTACAAGGTGTTGTAGATAATATGTGTATACAAAATAACAATAAAATTTTAGTATATAAGAGATAGCAATAAAACATAGCATTGCAGCCTAGGCCTCTGCTATTGTTGCAAAAGGGTTAGCACAATAATATAAAGAAGTGCAAAAAATTTAAGCTAACTTATAAAACTTAAACAATTGATAAAGAAATCCAGTAAGAGAAAAAAATTTTAGTTAAAATTGAAAGAAAAATCCAAATTGAATAAAGCAAAATCCATTGTCACAAATAAAAGACAAAGGCTGAGTGTAATTCTTTAGTAAAGGTGGACGTTTAGAGCTGGATGGTGTGCCTTATAATTCAAACCTTGATAGGAGCCGCCATCCCGACACCCCGAGGAAGGCAATCCTTAACCTCAATCTAACTGATTAACCAGTTAACCTTCTATAAGTTTTTATTCAAATTACTTAATTTGTTCATGAATGTGGAACATACTTTAGCAAGAAAAAATAATGTCGTTGTAAAAAGGAGTTTTCTTAAATATTTTGTAACGTAAGGTAGTCTAGAGGCTAATTACTCTAGTCAGGACAAGACTACTGACAATTCTAAGAGTCAGGGCAATTTGGGGCTTTTGGCCAAAGTTCATCAAATTGATCAAATTGGGTTTATTTGAAGGGTCCAAATTGGTTTTGGAGACAATTGAAATGATTTTAAGGGTTTTGGAAAAGTTTGTGCCACCAATGGTATTTTATTAATTTTTAAAAATTTGATGGTATTTTGGTAATTTTGAAATTTTTGGGAGGTTTTGGGCAATTTGGGTAGTTTCAAATGGTTTGAGATGATTTTTGAACAAATTTGGGTATTTTGGGTGAAATTGAGAATTTTGGTCTAATTTGGGCTTTGAGGGTGTTTTTGTAAATTAGCTAAATTTGGGGGCAAATAACTAAGTTTGATATTTTGGTGAAAGTGAGGTGCCAACCACCCTATTTGAGCCATGGACCAATGGAATCTCCAATTGGGCCCTCTACGTACTGGTCTGGGCTAGACCCTAGCCTAGGGCTAGTGGGTCTAGGGGACCATCTACTTGAGTCTCCCAAAAGATCAATGGATCAACGTCAACAAGTTTGAGTTTAGGGTTGTAAGTGAATGTAAGTGAAAGTGAGTAAAAGTGTATGAACTAGCTTTAGACCAACACCCTGAGCAATGCAGTCATATGGGGAATCCCTTTGAGCTCCCCCATAGTGATATTACCTACCAAGTTCTAGAGGTCAGCACCAATATGTGGATACTCAAGTTGAGCAAAGAAAAGTTTTAGAATTTCTAATGGCAAGAGTTCCTTTTCTAGTCCTCTAAGAGTAGTCAACAGGAAAGTCCTATGGCTAGACCCTAGGATATTAAAGAGGAAAGAGCTATACCTCAACCAAAAGTGAGGTCAACACTTTCCATTGAGATAATTGCAAGTTTATGGTTTAAATTTAAAGTGTTCATGCAGATAGTTTAGTTGGTGTCTGTCACTGTGTACCTCTTATACAATCAGACTATTGTTCTCCTATTCTACAAGGTGTTGTAGATAATATGTGTATACAAAATAACAATAAAATTTTAGTATATAAGAGATAGCAATAAAACATAGCATTGCAGCCTAGGCCTCTGCTATTGTTGCAAAAGGGTTAGCACAATAATATAAAGAAGTGCAAAAAATTTAAGCTAACTTATAAAACTTAAACAATTGATAAAGAAATCCAGTAAGAGAAAAAAATTTTAGTTAAAATTGAAAGAAAAATCCAAATTGAATAAATCAAAATCCATTGTCACAAATAAAAGACAAAGGCTGAGTGTAATTCTTTAGTAAAGGTGGACGTTTAGAGCTGGATGGTGTGCCTTATAATTCAAACCTTGATAGGAGCCGCCATCCCGACACCCCGAGGAAGGCAATCCTTAACCTCAATCTAACTGATTAACCAGTTAACCTTCTATAAGTTTTTATTCAAATTACTTAATTTGTTCATGAATGTGGAACATACTTTAGCAAGAAAAAATAATGTCGTTGTAAAAAGGAGTTTTCTTAAATATTTTGTAACGTAAGGTAGTCTAGAGGCTAATTACTCTAGTCAGGACAAGACTACTGACAATTCTAAGAGTGTCAGGGGCAACTCCTACCAAAATACGGTGAATAGTATCATTATTTCTATGCTCTCTCCTTACTGAGGATCCTTGAAATGGGAGATACTACTGTAGATCCCACTTCGTATCCCTCTTCTAGCTGACATAAGCAATGTCATCATTGCCCTTACCACCTGGACCTCTGACTTACATTAGCCCAATCATCTATGTGTGGAAAAAATATCCCCAATTGTTCATAAGTATTTAAATACCTTATCCATGATTAAAATCTTTGAGCATTGGGTTTTAGATGTAGCAAAAGGTAGTGTAGGGTAGGATATTGGAAGTGTGAACTAGTAGGTCTCATGTCATATCTTAGTGGATCCCTAAGGTTTTAGAGCTGATCATCTTCAACAAAAAATAATAGGTCTCAATGACTTTTAAAATGTTCAAAAGATTATAAAAGTGCTCAAGGTATGATGCAGCCATTTTGTGGTGCGTTGTAAATATCTTTCAATACTACAATACACACACGACAGGGTAAGTGATAAATATGCAGTTAAATCCAAATAAAAATAAATTCAGTATAAATAGTTTTATCTTTTATAATCTTTAAGCTGCCAAACCGTAAAAATAACGCAAGTATACATATGGCTCAAGTAATGAAAGGCTCCAATGGAATTCTAAGTATTGGTCCCACAAGGAGTTGGAAATTCTTATGGTTATAAAGTTAAACATAATATTCAAACGATAAAACTTAAGTAAGCAAAACAATTCTAAAGTTAATTTAATGTGCACTGACCAAAGGAAAATATGTTGAGATTTTCATACCTATTTTATACTATTTTTAATGACATTGCACTTTAAAGAAAGGTATTTTTGATGTTTTGTTACAGGAATGATGAATTAGGGTCATTGGAGAAGAAAGATACAAAGAGGAGCGAATTTGGAGCAAAAAGGACCAAAATGTGAAGATTAGAACTAAGCCGCCAACGGCTCCCTCGGCCTCACCGACGGTGAGTTTTTCCCGAGACTATAGGACAAAATTCTTTAGAAGCCTGCCGACGGTGCCCTTGAGGCTTCCGACGGCGAGATCGATGGTTATGCCTACTTCAGCTTTGGGTTGCTTAGGCGACTCTTGGGAAAGCTCATCCACAACTTTAAAAGAACATTTTGGCCAAAAATTGGAGAGGAACTGGATGTTAGAAAGGCCCTAGAGGTTAGAAAAGTTCCATTAGTGTGTAATAATTGTGAGGATTTCTTTGAGAAATTATAAGAGTGGAGGGGAAGTGCGAGATTTCTTCCTCCTATCTACTTCGAAGAGGAATTTTGTGTGCTGTAAAGAAAGGAAGAGATTCAGAGGAACTTCGAGGAGTGTTCTTGGGGAGAATTTAGAGATATGTTATTTACTTGTAGTTTATATGACTTTGATTTTATATATGAATTACAAGTTTTGTTGAGTTTTCCCCATGAGTTTTGAGTAGTTTTCTCCGTCTTTCACCTTATCTCGAGATTTGTGAAATCGTGATTTCAATTGATAAAGCAATGAAAATGTTTAAGAAATTGTGATGATCTTTTCACTTCGATCTTAATTTACTTTCAATCTGGCCAATTGATTTGTTAAAATATGTTGAGTTTCACAACTATGGTGAAGATTACATCCAAGATTCAGGGAGGTCAAAGCCCTTGGAAGTTGGGTGCAAATAAATAGGGAAATCTTATTTTCGGGCGTAGAATTGGAGATTTTAGAGTGACAGACTAAAATCCCCAATTCGATTCTATCGTTTGGGTGCTGAAGTTTAGATGTTAGCCCTCAGGTGAGGGAAACGTGGGAGCTTCAAAGTGAGAGCCGGTGTCCTCCCAGCCTAGCCACAGATTCAGTAACCAAGCATAGGATTAGTCAATGTTCTTTATGCCTGGACCAAAGGGTAAA
>NW_018164503.1:941430-941726 GCF_001263595.1 Phalaenopsis equestris | reverse complement strand
CATTCACTATAATTTTTTGACAAGGAGAATGATGCTTTCTTATATATTGAATATCACAATTAAACCCTACTTTATATCATTAGTTTTTTATTAGTTATTAAAATTATCTATTTATTTCAATTGCTTATTAGTGACAGATAAGCAAATTGAACGCCATTGTTGTGACTAAAGTATTGCTTTTCTAAGGTCTTAGTCCATAATTCTAAACTACTCCCTATGGGATCGATATCTAGGACTCCATTAGAGCCTTATATTACTTGAGCGATATGTATACTTGTGTTGACAAATTCAACTTT
>NW_018164503.1:939897-940879 GCF_001263595.1 Phalaenopsis equestris | reverse complement strand
CGGGATCTACTAGAACTTGGGGAGAACTGTCACAGAAATTTCTATCCAAATATTTCCCTCCATCCCAAACTGCTAAACATAGAAATGACATAACATCGTTTTGTCAGATTGATGGAGAGTCAATATATGAAGCTTGGGAGAGATTTAAAGATCTTCTTAGGAAGTGTCCTCATCATTCGTTACCAGATTGGTTAATAATTTGAACTTTTTATAATGGATTAGAGGGATCTCATAGATCGATTATAGATGCTGCGGCTAGTGGATATTTAATGTCAAAACCTTTTGATGAGGCTTATTCATTAATAGAAGAGATGGCTAACAACAATTTTCAATGGCCCTCTAAGCAGGTAAGTCCTAAAAGAGTAGCTAGTATCCATGATTCTGATGCAATATCTATGTTAGCTTCACAGATTGCTGCAATATCAAAGAAATTAGATCATTATGGGATGAATTATTCTTCAACACCTCCTATGATGGAGAAAATTCATCTAGGCAATTTGTGGATGTTCAACCTTCATATGAGACCTTAAATTCTATTAATAGACCCAACAACCCATATTCAAACTATTATAACCCAGGTTGGAAGAATCATCCAAATTTTAATTAGAATAGCTATTCTTCTACAAATCAATAATGGGCAAACAACTCAGTGAACCCATTAGGAAATTCATCCAACCAAGGAAATATTAACTATAGACCTTCTTATCCTCCAGGATTTAACAGTAATACTCAAATTAAGGAGAAGAAGTTGTCTATGGAAGATCTGATATTAAACTTGGGTTAACAATTACAGAATCAAGGAAATCAATTACAGATTCAAGGAAATCAATTACAACATCAAGGAACTGCTATTAAGAATATTGAAAACCAATTAAGGCATATCGCTACTGCGCTTAGTAACCAAACATTAGGAACTTTTCCGAGCACTGTGGAACCAAATCCTAAAGATTAAAGAAAAGAACAAATCAAGGCGATTCAATTA
>NW_018164503.1:936540-937362 GCF_001263595.1 Phalaenopsis equestris | reverse complement strand
TGAAAAAGAGTTACTGGCCATTGTGTATGCTTTGGATAAATTTAGATCTTATTTAATTGGAGCTAAATGTGTTGTGCATACTGATCACTTTGCTATTAAACATCTGATGCAAAAGAAGGATGTTAAACCAAGATTGATTAGATGGATACTATTGATGCAAGAATTTGATCTTGTGGTTATTGATAGAAAGTGAACTAATAATCAAATTGCTGATCATTTATTGAGATTAGAAAACCATGAATTATCTAACACTGACAATGAAATTACAGACAATTTCCCTAATGAAGACCTTTATAATATTAATGAGTGGAAAATACCATGGTATGCTGATATTGTTAATTATATTGTAAGTGATATTTTGCCACCTATGCTGACACCACAACAACAAAGAAAATTTATTCATGATGCGAAAGCATATTTTTGGGATGAGCCCTATTTATATAAACAATGTAAGGATCTTATTATGAGGAGATGTGTACATTATGAACAAACTAAGCTGATCATTCCAAAATGTCATGATTCTGAATTTGAAGGACATTTTGGGATTGATAAAACTGCTTATAAAATTTTACAAGCTGGATTTTATTTCCCTAACATCTTTAGAGATGTTTATAGATACATAAAAATTTGTGATCGATGTCAACGAGTAGGCAATATATCTAGAAGAAATGAAATGCCTCTAAATTTCATATTGGAAGTTGAGATCTTTGACGTTTGGGGATTCGATTTTATTGTACCGTTTATTCCTTCATTTGGGAACTTATATATATTAATTGTAGTGGACTACATTTCTAAGTAGATTGAAGCAGATTGAAGCACAAG
>NW_018164503.1:934450-936466 GCF_001263595.1 Phalaenopsis equestris | reverse complement strand
AATACGAAATGCCTAGAATGATTATCACTGACGGAGGATCCCATTTTAGGAATAAATATATTCAGAGATTGGCAGAATTATTCATTAAATCTCTACTGCCTATCATCCTCAAACCAGTGAGTTAGCGGAAGATTCTAATAGAGAAATTAAATAAATACTTGAAAAGAAAGTAAACCCAAATAATAACTTGAAAAGACTGTAAACCCTAGTAGAATAGATTGGTCCACTAGATTGGATATTGCATTATTGGCTTACAGTACTGCTTATAAAACTCCTATTGGAATGACTCCTTACAGACTGATTTTTGGAAAGACTTGTCACTTACGGGAGATTAAAGAATTTAATTATAATTTGAAAGATGCTGGTAAGAAGAGATTGTTACAATTAAATGAATTGGAAGAATTAAGAAATGAGTCTTATGATAACGACAAAATTTATAAGGAAAAATTAAAGTTATGGAATGATCAGAAGATTAACCAAAAGCACTTTGAACCAGGATAAGAAGTTTTGCTTTACAACACTAGGCTGAAGTTATTTCCTGAGAAATTGAAGTCTCGTTGGTTAGGACCCTTTACTGTGACTCAAGTTTATACTTACGGAGCGGTTGAAATTGAAGATCAGAAGACGGAAATTAGGTTTAAAGTAATGGACATAGATTAAAACCACATTATGAGGGTAAAAGACCAAATATTAAAGTGGTTTTAATGGTCAGTCAACCTGAATAATATCTGAATATGTCGGGCTGACGACGTTAAACCAAGCACTTTATGGGACATATTTATTTTTACTTTATCCATAATTATAGTAATTTTTATTTGAGATTATCGCTAGTTTATGGTAGTATTAAACTCTACCACTCTTATTTACCCTTGAATTATAAGACTTTATAAGAAAAATTGGAACGCATTCGGACCAGAGCGAAACACTGAAAATTTTGCCTTGAGCGCCGACGGCGCCTTTGATGCCATCGACGGTGGGTTTTTCTGAGAGATCAGACAAAATTAATACAGAAGCTCACCGACGGCGCCATCAACCCCGCCGATGGCGAGACCGGCGAATGGACGGTTATGCAGGTTCAAATGGCAATTTTTTCGGTTTTTGGGCGGGAATAGTCTTTTTAAACTAAAAAATTTGAATTCCAGTTCATATTTTCCCTCCAAAAATGAAGTGAAACTCTACCAATTTCATTCTTATGGAATCCAACTCCCCTGATAATCCCAGAATGTGAGTTTTCAATCTGCGAAAGTTTATTAGTGCGGAAGCGCAGCGAATCTTCAACAAGTTGCTGACGAAGGAAAGATTATTCAAAGAACGAGGATTCGTGAAACGCGGATTGAGTAATCCCATGACAGATATTGAAGAAACGATAGTTTGGCGAAGATGGGAAGTGTTGTGCTACACTACTGCCGCCGTGGCGGGGCTAGGGGTAAAAGAATTTTATGCAAATTTACATGGAAACAACCAAGGAGTTGTTTATGTGCAAGGAAGATGGATCACTTTCACTCCTGCACAGATCAACAAATTATATATGATAGAGAATCTTCATGTCTGCCACTATTCCAATTTCGTCCCAACGAGAAACCAGATGAATGAGATTTACCAATATTTAACGGACGAAACTGACGACTGGTAAACAAGAGAAAATGGGTATGTTAGTTTTTCTGCAACACTTTTGAATCCTGTTTCGAAAATTTGGCACTTTTTCATTTCTACAAAACTATTACAGACAATGAAGATCGGTAAAGTTTCTAAAGAAAGTGTCATTTTAAATTACTTCATCCAAAGGGGACTGTTGATCGACATTGGATCTATAATTGTGAAGTCGGTTTTGGGCCTGATCGTTCACGGATCAACTTATGGGCTTGGACACCCCTCTACAATTTTCTCACTTTGCAGTCAGTTCCAAGTGTCCTATGAAAATTGGGAAAAGGTACTACTACCTTGGAAGCCTTTGAATCCAACTCAAAGATTCCGAGTTTTCGAAGATGAAAATGACATGGCCATGATAGTTGATCA
>NW_018164503.1:933564-934350 GCF_001263595.1 Phalaenopsis equestris | reverse complement strand
AACCCCACACCAAAAATAGTGCCGACAATGATAAATGTAAAATCGTAATTTCATAAATTGTCATGACTTGGAAGTTAATCTAACCAGGTGATTCTAAAGTTGTGGGCTTATGTTAGGAAGATAATAATTCACTTATTTGAAGCCCATAATTGGTGATTAGAAGATAGCACAAGCTTTTGATAAGAATATATTCAACTTAAATTAATATTTTGATAATTGCAAATTTACCCATGACAATTGCTAAGGTCTTAGTAGTGAGCTAGGCCTGATATTTGAACTTATTTAATGAGGTTTAGAAAATATAAGATACCTAATTATGAATATTTTGAAAACACTACAAGCCCAGTTTTAGTGGTGGGGACAAAATCTTTAATGACTTAAACTTACCTCAAAGGCATCCACTTACATAACTCTTAAGTAAAACATTGAGTGATCACTTGGACTATCCCTTTGGGATAATAAAAATATAAAGTTCACCGAGCATATGGTGTATTAATTCATTGAAACAAAATTTAAAAATTTGGGATGATCAATTGAACAATATAATATGTTCAAATGAACTCGAAACATTGCATAATGATTTAAAGATTGTTAAGAATTGTTCCCCAAATAATTTTATAACCTTTTGGATATTTTGAAGGATAATTAAACTTATTAATCTTTGTTATAGAAAAATCCATTATAACCTTTAGGGACTCATCAAGCCATGACCCGGGGTTTTGTAGCTACACGTTCGTCTGGTCTTCCTATTCTTGTAATTTATTTAAATTTCCTACAAAATTATAT
>NW_018164503.1:916441-933491 GCF_001263595.1 Phalaenopsis equestris | reverse complement strand
TATATATATATATATATATATTACAAGTTCGAACATTTCAATGACAGGTACAAATTTACATTTTTTTAATGCAAATTTTATTTTCTTTACAACACTTTCTTACATATATATGTTTACTTTGCTCTGAAAAACTTGAAACAAATCTACATGTGACATCAAAACAAAACAACCTTTTCAAAATCAATCAAATTTTATTTCAAAATTAAACAACATTTTCATAACCAAAACAAAGACAATATAATTTGATAACACGTCCTTTTAAATTTACAGGAGTCTCTCGGATGAGATAACCTACGGTTGCTAACGAGATCTCCCCAATTTAAATGAGTTTAACAACTCGTTTAAGCTAAGTAAATTCAAAATAAAATAGTGGTACCGGAACAAGGGAACCATAGGATCCTAACCAGTGTCGCTCTAATCAACTTTAACCCTCACCCTCCCCCCACCCCCACCCCCAATTTGAACTGAACTTATCACTTAAACCTTTGAACCATTAGACCTTAAAACTACTACTTCGCCGAGGAGTTTGGAGCTAACTCTGTGGGCATCCTTCTACAACAGCAATTTACAACAGCAAATTCCCTTAAATTTAAACAACAAATCATAGGACTTTGAGGTTGTCCGCCTAGTGCGACATAAATCCTTACTTTATCTTTAGGTCTTTGCATGATCATGTCGTGAAATATAAGCCCTAACTCATTTTAGGATTCTGAGTTTGTCGTCCAATACAACATAAATCCACCTATCTTCCAGGCTATTTGTGTGATCATCTCACACAAATATAGGCCCTAACTAATAATAAATGACAGGATGAAATATTCAATAATTTTCTCTCAAAATTGGAGTCAAACCAAAGGGTGTTCTCCTCAAGATTTGTGACAACCCCTAATCATTTTGATTCCAGAATAAATGTTACAAATTTGTGCCTTTCCCATTTGACACTCCTTAGTTCGATCTTTAAAAACTCCTATCCTTTGAAATTCTTGGGGACAATACTTTCTGATATAAATCGAGAGTTTTTCTAAGTGACTTCGGTCATTTATGATGTAATTGACTATAAGGGTTTGTCTGTATAGAGAGCTTTAAGAACCTAAGTAATGTATAATTATTCATATTAGATAGGGAAACTTGTCGGTCAACATAGAATGTTTGTAGACTAAAACGGATGTCATAAATTCTTTAATTTATTTAATCAAGCACTACCAGCAAGTAGTTTATCTATCCTTTGAGGTAGATATATTACTTGTGGTGTTGTGTTTGATTATTTAAACTATTGCAGATATGAAATCGATTCGGTCTTGTATTTTCAAAAATTAAAATATTAATTTTTTTTAAATATATAAGTAAATTAAATTAAACATATTTTTAAATCGGGCGTCGAGATATCTATTTTGGCGACCAACAATTTCTAATTAAACGATCGACATGGTAGAAACCAATTTGCCACATTTTCATAATAAGGGTAAAATTGTAATTTCATAAATTGTTATGACTTAGAGGTTAATTTAATTGGATGATCTTAAAGTAGTGAGCTTAAGTTAAGAAGATAATAATTCACTTATTTGAAGCCTCTAATTGGTGATAGCATGATCCTTTGATAAGAATAGATTCCACTTAAATTAAATATTTTGATAATTACAAATTTACCCATGAAAATTGTTAAGGGCTTAGTAGTGAGCTAGGCTTCATATTTGAACTTATTTAATGAGGTTTAGAAAAGATAATATAAGTGATAATTAACATTTTGAAAACACTACAAGCCCAGTTTTAGCGGTGAGTACAAGGTCCTCAATGGCATAAGAGTACCCATTCACATAACTCTTAAATGAAACACCAACTGATTAACTAAAATATCAGATTCACTGAGCATAAGATGTATTAATTCATTTGAAACTGAATTTAAAATTTAGGATGATTAATTGAACAACATAATAGGTCCAAATGAACTCGAAACATTTCAAAAAGATTTAAAGCTTGTTAGAGATTTCTCCCCAAAACACTTTTATGATCTTTTGAATATTTTTTTAAGGATAATTGGACTTATTATTCTTTGCTCAAGAAAATCATCTACTAAAATCTTTAAGAACTCATCAAATCATGACTTGTGGTTTGGTAGCTACACCATCAACAACTCTTCTTGTTTTTCCTATTCTTGCAAAATCATATATATTGCAAAAGCTAATCTTTCAGTCGGAGTGCGAGAAGATGACAGGTATGCATTTAAATTTTGTAATGCAAGTTTTATTTTCTATACAACACTTTCTTACTTACACCTGTTTACTTTTCTGTGCAAAACTTGAAACAAATATGCATGCGACATCAAAATAAAAAAAACTTTTCCAAAATCCATCAACATTTTTTAAAATTAAACAATATATTCAAAACAAAAAATAACATAACTTTATAATACGTTCTTTTGAATTTACGGGAGTCCTCTGGATAATGTAACCTACGGTTGATAACGAGATCTCCTCGGTTTAAATGGGTTTAACAATTTGTTTAAGCTAAGTAAATTAAAAAAAAAAATAGTGCCACTGGAATGAGGGGAACATGGAATACTAACATGTGTCGCTCCAATCAACTTTAACCCACCCCCTCCCCCCATTTTGAACCAAACTTGTCATTTAAACCTTTGAACCTTTAGACTTTATGAATGCTACTTCGTCGAGGAGCTTGGAGCTAACTCTGTGGGCAATAATCTACAACAGCATGAGAAACTACAACAACACATCTTTTCCCTAGAATTAAACAACAATTCATAGGACTTCGAGGTTATCTGCCTTGTGTGACATAAATCCTTTTCAACTCTTTTTTTTAGACCTTTGCATGATCATATCGTGCACTTTAAGCCCTAATTTATTTTAGGATTCTGAGGTTGTCGTTTGTTACGACATAAGTCCTCCTATCTTCCAGGCTATTTGTGCGACCATCTCACACAAATATAAGCTCTAACAAATGAAAATTGGCAGGATAAAACATTCAATAATTTTTCTCTCCGAAATTGAAGCCAAATCATAGGATTGCTTCGGAAGTCGTTAAGGTGCTCCTTAGGATCTGTGACAACCCCTAGTTTTCTTTCTTCGAATTTCATAATAATTCTTCCAAAATTTGAGTTTTTCTCATTTGACACTCCTCGGTCCGATCTTTAAAAAGTCATATCCTTTAGAACTCTTGGAGACAATAGTTTCTGATCTAAATCGAATGTTTTCTTAAGTGACATCGGTCATTTGAAATGTAATTGACTATAGTGACTTGCTTCTCTAGGGAGCTTTAAGAACCTAGGTAATATAAACTCTATTTAATCTTTCATATTAGATAGGGGAATTTGTCGGCTTATATAAATGGTTCGCAGACCAAATGAATGTCATAAATTCTTTAATTAATTTAATCGAGTATTACTAGTAAGTGATATGTCTATTCCTTGGAATAAGTATGTCACTTGTAGTGTTGTGCTCGTTTATTTAAACTATTGTTTATATAAGATCGGTTTGATCTCGTATTTTCAAAACTTAAAATATTATCTTTCAAAAGCTATATGTATGTATGTATGTATATACATATGTATGATATATATATATATATATGTATGTATGTATGTATGTTATGATTAAATTGTTAATTTGATTGAAAATAAAAATAGGGGTTGAAATTTCCTTGTGATTTTTTTTTTTTTTTTTTTTTTTTTTGGATGTATATACATAGATACATACATATGTATATACATAGATACATACATATGTATATACATAGATACATACATATGTATATACATAGATACATACATATGTATATACATAGATACATACATATGTATATACATAGATACATACATATGTATATACATAGATACATACATATGTATATACATAGATACATACATATGTATATACATAGATACATACATATGTATATACATAGATACATACATATGTATATAGATAGATACATACATATGTATAGATACATAGATACATACATATGTATAGATACATATATACATACATATGTATAGATACATATATACATACATATGTATAGATACATATATACATACATATGTATAGATACATATATACATACATATGTATAGATACATATATACATACATATGTATAGATACATATATACATACATATGTATAGATACATATATACATACATATGTATAGATACATATATACATACATATGTATAGATACATATATACATACATATGTATAGATACATATATACATACATATGTATAGATACATATATACATACATATGTATAGATACATATATACATACATATGTATAGATACATATATACATACATATGTATAGATACATATTCTATATATATATCTATATGTATGTATGTATATGTATATGTATATATATATCTATATGTATGTATATATATATGTATATATATATCTATATATATATATATATATAAGTTTATGTATGTATGTATGTATTAAACATAACTGCACCGACGCAAACTTTATTTGACCGGTGAACTATATAGAACTTTAAGTCTTTAAGTTCGCGAGTTTATAGTTGAAATGCTTTGAGATCATCTAACTTGATGTTATGAAGATTAATATATGGAATCATAAGTTTTTTTTTTCTTAACTTATGTACCACTAGGGCTGTCAACACAGCTCGTTGTTTGCGAACACCTCGTGTTCGGCTCGTTGAACACGAACCAAGATTTGTTCGTTCGTGTTCAGCTCATTTTGGCTCGAAATACTACTAATCAATTATATATATATATCCCTGATAAGTATTATTTTAAAAAAATTAATTGACTACGAAGCTACAAAGATTTATAATCAAATAAAAGCATTAATGAAGAAAATAAAATAAATATTACTAATTTGATTCAAATGATGTTTTAAATATTCCCCAAACCTTAACATCTTATAGCTATATGATTAGGGTTGTCAAAACGTCTCTTTGTTCGTGAACGACTCTTGTTCTACTTGCTAAGCAAACGAGTCGAACACGTACACACATTGTTCTAATCCATAACATCTTATGGCTATCTGATTAGGGTTGTCAAAACGAGTCTTTGTTCGTGAACGGCTCGTACGGCTCGTGTTCGGCTCGCGGCTCGCTAAGCAAACGAGCCGAACACAAACACACATTTTGAGCTCGAAATATAAACGGCTCGTGTTCAGCTCATTTACACCCCTATAATACCACAGTAAAGTGTAAATGTCTGATGAAAGAATAAAATATATGATTTCTGAGAAAAAAATCACAATATTTATGCCATGTTTATCAAAAAATGAGCATTTAAGAGTAGCAACTAAATGATTTTAATATTCATTTGAGATGATCTTATGTCAATTTAAAAAGAATGAATATAATTTGTTCTTTTGGAATTGAGATAACTATTAATGCATCATTTGAGACAATTTCTCTAGAGATCAAATATCATCCAAAGTGTTATTTTTTTAAGGAAAGTTGGAATTTAAGAATTTTTAAATTTATTTATTATATGTTTGATTGTTTATTCATAACTTAAAGTAATAAGAATGGATTAATGCAATTTATGAAATACATGTGATTCTACATGTGCTTAAAGAAGATCAAGTTCATATGAATAAAAGTATGAGGGGCCAACTCAAAATATAACATGTATGAAATTTAAAATGATGTTTATTTATGCATTATATGATTGGGAAAGAATAACAAATTATGCTAAGATATTTTTGGTATGTATATTAAATCCTCAATTAAATTTTCTTATGCTATTAGAAGATGTGTTAATTTTTATTTTAATAAGAGTTTTTTGAATTAATAGGATGGTAGTTTCTTAAGTAAGTAAAATATTATTATGAAGTAAGAAAATAGTACCAAGCTAACTCAATATTTTGCTAATGTGCCAAGTTTCTTATGACCATATAAAGGATTAAAATATGAGAGTGTGATTATCATGAAGCCACACAACCTCATAAATTAAAAAATAATTTTAATTATAGGCATTCATCATTCAGAAACATTATTGAGCTATTATTTAAAGCTCTAAAAGTTATTTTCAATTAGTAATAAATTTTCTTCTCATATTTTACGCACAAAATGTTATACTGCAAATGTTTTTATAATGTATAATTTTATAAGGTCACGGTCAAATAGAAATATACATTAATCAGTCTTTTAGACAATGTCATTGCAGTTAATACTATTTGATAACAATTCTAATACATGATTTTTCTCATGAACATGGTGCTAGAGAACTTTACATAACATACATAATAGAGCTTAGTCATCAATATTCATATCTTAATTGTGTAGAGATTGAAAATTTTCATGTATTTATTTATAATCATGCAATTTTTTGCTCTTACTATACTTATTTTATGCAATGTTCATTTTTTTTTTATCAAATGTCATATTTTTAATTTAAAGTTTTTTATATGCTCATGATCTTTTATTTTAGAGATTTTAAACCATTGGTCACATTTTTTGAAATGACACCTAAGATATTTTTAATGAATTTTTAAAGTGCATTTGAATTATAAACTTTCCAAAAAAAAAAAATATTATCGAAGTTTGTTTGAATTTATTATTCTAATATTTTATAGTTAGTAATATTCATTTAATAAAACAACATGTATACAGGAAATATATCAACATGAATATTAGAGGGATGAAGCAGTTCTAACTAGCATTCCTACTGTCGAATAGAGTTATATGAAACGTCCAGCTAACTTAGTGTGTCTGTTCAGCTGACCGATTGATCGTCCATCAAGTACAAATGGTCGGTAGAATCAGTCCGCAAGCAGAATTAGTAAAGGCTTAGGCAACCATCAACTAGAGATAAAAGTCGGTTATATTAAATGTCAAATAGACGATTCAATAACCACAAATATTCATAATAGCCATGTCTATTTAATTATTTGTATTAGAGATGTAGTTAGATTAACCGCTCCTGGATTAGGAAAAAGATCTGATATACCCTCAAACTCATAACAGAGAAAGGATAACTACGTAATTTTAAATTTAAGCCACCAATGATTATAAATAAGGGTTATTCAATGAATAAAGGGTTACACACCTATTTTCTGAAGTCGACACTCTATCGTTCAATGACTCTTTCTTCTTTTTCTCTGTATACCCTCTTAACCCTCGCAGTATATCTACGCGAATGCAACTTGAGATTCAACGCAACCTATAAAAAGGCTAATAAATATTTTCATAATAATAATAATAAATAACTACTTATTATTATTAATATTTTTTTTTTTGGAAATATTTAAGGCTTACGTTCAATTACTCAAAAACCTGTTTGGATAATAGTAGCCAGACCTTGTGACTGCCATTCTGGTTCTCTTATGCTGTGAAGAGCACCACAAAGCAGCATAATATAATTTTATGTAATTATATGAATATTATTGCAAATGATAAATTATCCTCGTTTGAACAAAATAATAAGAATACTTATTTACGGATACTAATTATGTTTGAAATTTATGCTTTTTGCCTTGGTACTGTAGTGGGTAAACTGGAGGGGGAACGTGAGATGACTTTGGGTTTTGTTGATTTGTTACGTGATGATTATATTGAAAAAGATCGAAGTCGTGGTATTTTTTTCACTCAAGACTGGGTCTCTATGCCAGGTGTTATACCCGTGGCTTCAGGGGGTATTCATGTTTGGCATATGCCTGCCCTAACCGAAATCTTTGGAGATGATTCCGTACTACAGTTTGGTGGAGGAACTTTAGGGTACCCTTGAAAGGATAATTTATCATTTGGATAATTGTAGTCAGACCTTGTGACTGCCATTCTGGTTCTCTTATGCTGTGAAGAGCACCACAAAGCAGCATAATATAATTTTATGTAATTATATGAATATTATTGCAAATGATAAATTATCCTCGTTTGAACAAAATAATAAGAATACTTATTTACGGATACTAATTATGTTTGAAATTTATGATTTTGCCGGAGTTTTTGTCCAAGGGATCTTTATTTTGAGTATTTTGTGATCATCTTTCTTTGATCATGTCAGTGACAGCCTTAATTATATGTAAAAACAAAAAAAAATATTTGTTTGGTTGAAAATTATGTGTTTGATAAGAAGAATTACAAAGAAAATGTAAAGGACAAATGAATTTGAAGTTATTATCGTAGTTCATTTTGGTTAAATTTAGTATTCGATCGATTTGATCAAGTTTAAATTACAGCGTAAAATACTATCGGCAAGCTGCCACCTCCCGCCGCCCGTAGTCGGCTGTCGAGACGCCGTCCGGTGTTGCTGAATGCCCGGCCCCCACCGCCACTGGTCATAAAGTATATTTTTTTGAAATACATTATTTTCAATTTACCTTAAATTAAATTAAAAAAATAAAATTTTCTATTTAATTTATAGTGAATCAAATAACTTTTAAAGTATTTCAAATAAATTATATTCATAATATTCTATATATCATAGAGGGTGCTTAATTTTTGGGGCACACTAACATGTAAGTTCACTTCCAAGTTCTAGGTATTTGTGAGACTATATTATTATGACTCGTTTATGTTATAAATTATTTTGATACATTCTTCACTATTGACTTTTTTTTAAATAGATTCTCTCTTCCATTATTAACGGTCTTATTTTTATTATTATTTGTTGCTATAAACTATTAATATAAAAAATAAAATATATGATGATGAAATAAAGTTGTAACTTATAACATCTTTTCTTTATAGTTTGAAAGGGTTGAATTTTTGCATCATGACAATGTTATCCAATATTTCTTTGTCAGTATAAGCGACTAAGATGCCAACTCCAACTATATTTTTAGTAGATTTTTTATTATAATCATAAGAAATAAAACGATTTAACACATGTTGTAACAAGTGTTAAAAATAAGTTTTCTTTTAGTATCAAAATAATACATTTGTTAACGATTTGATTTTGGCCGAGTTGATGTTAGCTCAAAATCGGCTCGAAAAAAAAAAGTTTTTCCAAAATTTTGGCTCGCAGCTGGCTTGTTTATTTCGATCCAAGCCAACATTCAAATCAGTTTTTGAGTGATTAACAAGCTTCGAGCAAAAGTCGCTAAACACACAACTGTAACATTATTAGGGTTGTTAATGATACAATTTTAAGTCAATCTGGGACTAGCTCAAAATTTGTTCGAAAAAAAAATTCGATCAAAAAATTTGACTAGTAGCTCGACTCATTTATTTAGATCCAATCTCGATCCACGCCTAAATTATTTCCAATTTTTGAGCTCCCCTCGAAAAAAAAATTCGATCAAAAAATTTGGCTAGTAGTTCGACTCATTTATTTCGATCCAATCTCAATCCACGCCTAAATTATTTCCAATTTTTGAGCTCCCCCTTAAATCATTTGTTGGGTGATATAACCTAAATCAGTTCATCCCTGAACTAAACCACTAAAAATTCATCTCTCCTAAACTCTCCCTTAAAGCAGTCATTGGGTGCTATAACCTAAATCAATTCAACCATGAACAAAACCACCATAACATCATCTCGCCTAAACGAAGCCATGGAGGCACTCTACCCAAACTCCTCCATGCGCGTCATGGCCTCTCATCCATTCGATGCCACTCTCGGCAGCTAAGCTTGTGCAAATTTTGCTTTTCCGCAGCTACCTTTACATCCTCTTTATGAGAAATGAAGGCTCAAACATTACAAACACTCCTAACCAAAACCCTTCCTTACAACCGTCTCCATTGCCTCATCCCTCCTGTCCCCGTTAGCCATCAATCTCCTTCCATGTCTTCTTCTTCTACAAGTTTGAGCCAACAATGCCGGCTGGCACTAACCCTCATCCCTTATATTTGTTATATTCTTCTTCTTCCTTCTCCCTCTTCCAAACAGTCTCTTTAAATAAAAAAAAAAATTAAAACAACATTCAAGCTAGTTCTTTTAATGTGAAATTTGGATTGATTATCTTAATCTTATTTTTGTGTATACACCTGAATTACTGACACAAATCACAAAGAGAATGAACGACAGAGAATTTGAAGCTTGCTTATGAGGAAAGCAAACAACTGACAATTCAATGCCAAGTATGAGAATTTGCGTCTCTAAACCTAGGATAAGTCAAATCTCTGGAGATGGTCCCCTAGTCGGCATTAGCAAAATTCGCCAAGGGTAAGACGCAAATCATCCCAACAACAAATCTCATTGGATTCTCCATATAAGCAGCAACAAGATATCCCAAGACCTTGCAAGAGGGAAGATATGCCCAATGCGAAGTACCAAATAGTCGGACGAGACACGGGTCCTGTAAGACTTGAGTCAAACTGCAAGTGAGCCACGGTCAACCCATCAGTCAATAGACCGGCCGAAGCGGCATGTCCCGCATAACCAATCAGCTAGACCTCTTGTCAAGACTGTAAAACTTATTCAGAATAACTAGTCACCCATATTGACATAGTTAAATTTCATTCTGACAACCAACATGATGAGTCACCCGCACCTGACAGTATTTACTTAAACTAAAAAGTTATTGTAAACTATTATTCTCTATTGATATTATGATGGTCATTAATTTAAATTATACTACTAATTCTATTAAGTGCAGTTACCATAACAATTCTCAGCTTTCTTAATTATACTAATTAGACCCCTCTAAATAGGTGGTCTTAAGAGGAATAAAGGTACGGGCTTTCGGGCTTCTTTGGGGGAAAATTATCATGCTCTCTCTCTGTCTCTCTCTCCTCTCAGATTTTCAACTCTTGGGGTGTGCTCATCAAAGGGCAAGTTAGGACTCAATGATCTGCCCACAGCGTGCCTTTGTCACAATGATACAACTCCTGGAATTCTCACCAGAACCCTGATCCACTCTTTGGTAGATTGATTGAGTCCTTAAAGTTAAACATTCTTATACAAAGGGTTTCACATGCAAGATATGTAGCATTTTAGTAATACAGATCTCTAATTGAGTCCAGAAACTGATCCTACATGGAGTGTGGTAATGGTTCTAACTAGATGAGTTGTAGTCTATTACGGTAAGGGTCTTAATTTGGAATGTAATTTAAAGTGGACTTTCTAACAACTACTACTAAATTACTTCGCTAAGTTAAAAAGGCTAATTCTAACTGGTTTAACCCTTCCGAGTGCATATGTGAGTATGTAGGATAGGATACTAAGAATCTAATGTGGCTAGTGACAATATGAGCATAAGTCTAGGTTAACCCTTCCGAGTGTGTAACTTAGTTCGGTTTAAATCAGTACGTGTTTCCATCTATCACCCTAGAAACTTCTATGTTAAATCCCCACAAAACTTATCTCACTATCTAATTACATTGACCTATAGACTACTTTTGCTTCACCCATAAGTTCAATGTGGTTTTCATAGTTGATAAAGCCATAGTCCTCCCGAATAGTTATGGGTTTGCAACAAGTTTTAACACATAAATTGACCAAATTGATTAATAAATGAAGCATGATGAAAAAAACCATCACATTAGGATTATAAGATTGATCTATAAGTATCTTTGCATCCTACATAACCTACACATGCATCACAAGAGAAAGGTAAAGGAAACCTACTCAAGCATGAAGAAGAACATGGAAACCATCATAAAATCACAAAACAAATCCACTAAGTATTGTGTCTCAATCAATTACAAAACAAACGTAAAAGCAATACTTAACTTTTCTTCCAATAATGGATCTAATTCTTTCTTGCTCTGATTTAATACTTTCCCTTTACAATCTTCTCTCAAGATTCTCACCAAACACTCAAGAAAGATGGTAAAAGTACAAACTCTAATTTTCTCTACACCTTCCTTAGCTTCTCCTAGCACTTCCCAGATGTTCCTCATTATTTCTCCTCCTCTCCCCTTTTGTAAAATTCTCATATGAACAGCTTAAAACCTCCAAAATAACTCTGAATTCACAGTTGAGCAACTGCAAAAAAAATTGGCGTGTGTTGGCGCCCAGAACTGGCATCTAGGCATCGCCTTCTTAGTTTGGTGTGCAGAGCTGGCACCTAGGCACCTAGAAGATGGTTCCAAGATGCTAGAATGGAGCAACTTAGCGCCCAGAATCCACTCCCTAGGCACCAGTTGTGTGAACTCCCAATTTACTTCGTTCGGCTCCTTTTGCTTCTTTTCCATCTTGCTTCACTCCACTTGTTCCACTTGGTATACCGGCATGAAAAACACAAGAATACATTTCCTTAAAGTGCATTTTTATCAAAAATAAATATAAAAGACTAAGAAAATTAAGCATGCTTTAGGACATATCAAAATCCCCTAAACATAAATGTTACTTATCCTCAAGTAACACAAAAATTTTAGAAAAAAAATTTGTTAGCTTGTGGTAGTAAGTTTCGTTAGATTTCCTATAATTTTGCCCTAAGAATGTTATAGCACAATTTAGAAGAAATTTGATTGAATCGGACTAGGACTAAGGTATAAGAACATGTAGTATTCAATTTAGGAATCTTGATTTTCTATCTATTTCAAAATTAATTATAACTTAGCAAACTTGAGATTCTTAAAAAGCATAAAAGGCTGAATTTTAAATACTCTATTTTTTAAAATTTGTCTAATACTTCCTGAAATAAAAACAAGTTTAGGATTATATCTAATTCTTTTCCTTTAAGAGGATTCAAGTAATATTAATTTTTTATTAGGCTTCTCCTCAAGCTTCTCCTCACCATTTCATATTTTTCTTTTATTTCTTCCTTTTTTTCTTTTTTTTTTTTTCGGGATCTTTTTAATACTTAGTACATTTATTTGAGGATTAAAATATTTGGATAGACCTTAAATAGTTTTGAATTTCACTATCCTCTTTCTAAAGTCAAAAAAAGTCAAAACTCATCACTTTAAACTCATCACTTTTCTTCACTTAAAAGTAAATACATCAGTACAACAACAATAGCAACAAGAACAATGTCCAGTTTGAAATACATCAATACATCAGTAGAAATAAGAAAATGCCCAGTGCATCCCATCAACATTGGAATATAATTCTAATCCTCATCCTCATAATTCATCGCCTTCAACATCAGCTTCTTGATCAAAATCTTCTTCCATAGCCTTATTACACTCATACAACTAGTATAGGGGATATGCAGTAAACTCCACCGATTTATCACCCCCAATCCACTAATTTTGCCAATACATCTTAAGTTGAGCATCATAAATACAAGCTTTGTGATCACTTTGATGCTTCATCTGCCAATCCATATACGCCAAAAAAATCTGAATTATCTTATACTTAAGCATGGGTAATGGCAAGATCATACTTGATAATCTTCAATCGCTCATACATGGAAGCTAAGCTCATGGAAGTCTAGAGTGAGAATAAGAGGTTGATGGCCAAGAAGAAGGAGGGGCCTAAGTAGAACTCTCTCCATGCCCAAAAATAGCATGTTTATCATATACAATTATATTGCTTTACTGATGGGCTTTAATGGGTGAGAGGGGCCTAAGTAGAACTCTCTTCATGCCCAAAAATAGCATGTTTATCATATAAAATTATATTGCTTTACTGATGGGCTTTAATGGGTGAAGAAGTTCCTCCCAAGGCTCAAAACCAACTCTATATTGCCGGTAAAGGGTAAAAAATAAAAGATGGGTGTCCTAACACTTGAGTAGATCTGCCTTTGCAGCATTAACAATAGCCTGATAAATGACAGAACTGACATCAATAGGCTTCATTGTCTGAATACAGTAGTTCAGGTTAGCTCTTTCTCTATCATCTCACTCAGATTAGTGGAAGGAAGAAGCTTGGCAGAGATAAAGTAATGTCAGGCTTTCGATGATGTAGTGAGATGGGCTGAAGAAAAATTAATTTTATGATCATTTCTCACTTTCCACTCTCCTCTACTATTAGTTAAAAATCTGATGATATCACCAAGCTCGAAGTCACTGGAGACAAAGCTGAAATAGAAACTTCCAGGGACATCACCCAACGAAAATAGTGCATTAATGTGTGAAGATGAGATATCCACTCACTTTTCCCTCACAAAGACTGATTCTTCAACAACCTCGGAGAGATTTGTATAATACCAAACTACAGAAATTACTGCTACAATAATAGTGTAGCAGAAGGCTTCCAAGTGGGGAGAACAATCATGCTCTCCACCTGACCCCAGTGCTAATGAAACCCTGTTCGGCAATAAGCTTCTTTAACACAGAAATTCATTATATCGCTCTTGATCTTTGCAGCTAATAAATTTCTTCCAATTAAAGGAGTTTTTCACTTGGATCCTTCGGTTTTAGGAGCCATTAAAATTATTTCTAATAAAAAATGTTGATGAAAGGAGGCCTTAAATGAAACGTAGATGCACACAATATGTTAATCAAGGAAAAATCAATCTCTCCCCAACAACTTCCTCTCCTTCACTGTTAAATCAAAAAATCATTTCTTGAATGAAGAAGGAAATGCAAGTTTAAAGATATATAATTTCACCTTTGTAATAGGAATTCCAAGCTTCTATTGCTTCAAGATTGATCCAAATGCAAGAGAAAGGAATCCTAGTGTCATCCTAAATTTGCTACAATAGAGTCGGGAAGAAAGTCTAATGAAAATGACCTAAATCAGGGATGTCAGACCAATTTTTGTCAAGCAGGTGACTCTGGTGCCTATGCACCATGATATGGATGCCAAGGTGCTCGGGTTTGAGTGCCTTGGCACCAAGCTTTAGGCACTTAGGTGCCAATTCGTCTTCTATCTTTTTTATATTAGAGGTCCCGATGCCTTAATGCCTGCTCTGAATTTGGTTTAAATCATATCAATTGACTATGTTATTCATCCTCAAGTCTTAATTCACACTAGAAAAAACACAAACATAATAGATCATACAAATTAACTTTTCCAGCTTCTCAGCTCACCTCCCTTCCTTACTTTCAATATTGGATGGAATCTCCTTCCAAATATTTAATGGGTGCTTTTAGATGTTTTATTAGGTTCAAACCGATAATATGTTAGCTTATGTTTTTCCAACCTCAAGAATTCCCTCATCCTTTAAAACAAACACTTCTAATAATAAATAAAAAACAAGGTCAGATAAATGAAGTAATAGAATTTCCTTTAAAACAAACACTTCTAATAATAAATAAGAAGAATGAAAATATCATCTACATGTTCATCTACAATCGGGTTATTGGACTCACCTGATAAAAAACAAGGTCAGATAAATGAAGTAATAGAATTAAGATGGACTCTTCCAAATACTAAATCTAGCATGACTCTGGATAGACCTAAGCTCGGTTAAGAACAAAAGCATACAGGATAACGTTGATACTACTACCTCCAAAACCTTGCTACAATCTAATCTTAACAAGAAGACTGTAGATTCACAATCTCACATGACTTACTACAATCACAACAATTCATCTCAAACCTAAAAAAATAATCCAATCCACAACAAACAATAACACAACATGCTACAAACACAGAAAATAAACATCATGCACCTTTGAAAAGTGGCAGGTGTATTACTTAACCCAAAGGGCATCCTTCTAAAAGCAAAAGCCTCATACGTGCTATTAAATGTAGACTTCTTGATTCTCCGGAGCTATAGGTATTTGATGATATCCAAAATATTCATCTAAAAAACAAAAATATGATATGTCTGGTAGAAATTAATTCATTATGTTCATTTACAACTACAATAACTAAACCTTTCATTGGAACATAGTGACTAGGACTAACCCATGCACTATCATATATAGGATAGATAATATATGCATCTAACCACTTTAATATCTCTTTTTTAACCACTTCTTTCATAATTAGATTTAATCTTCTTTGAGAATCTGCTCGATGTTTTTGATTATCTTCCACCAGGATCCTATGCATACAAATAGATTAACTAATTCCCTCTATCATTAAATTATGGACTATTTAACAAAAATCTATCAACCAAAAAAATGATAAAAATGCTAAATAAAAAAATCAACTTGCCTATTTATGTACCCAATATATATGATCTTTTCTAAAAGGAAAAAAAAAATCACATCTTTTTAACTTAGCACTTTTGTGAAAAACATGGCAAAATGACATGAAAAACTATTCTTTGGGCACTTCTTGGATGAAAGAAATCCCAATGTATATGAAAAATAGGCAAAGTAAATATCTCTAGCTGGAAATATGTACATACATTTCTATATCAATTATTGAGAGGATAAAATTATAATGAATCCATATATCAAAAATAAGATGGAATGATAACTATTAATCAATGAAAAATATGATATAAAATACATAAATGAAATAAAGATAAAAAATATTACCTATAATGATGAGAAGATAGAATAATACACAATATAAGTATAATAATGAAAAAAATAATAAAATGAAGAATAATAATGATAAAATAATAATAAAATATATAATGAAATATAAATATAAAATACTATTATGGTTTGTTCCGTAAGTCCATGGAAGAGATAATTCATACAACAAAATCACATTTCATTTTAAGTGTAGGACTGCATCGAAATATTATGACATTGCTCTAGTGTGCACATTTCTTTAATGTTAGGTTTTACAACTAGCATGCTTCTCATAGTAACCAAATCCAAGTTGTTGGTCTAATTATTTTTTAGCCATAAAAACTTTATTTTATAATGATTGTATGTTCATTAATTTGGAGCAACACACTAGATCTTTTGTGGGAGTTTCCACATTGTTGTGAGATCATTTATCACTATATTGAGGTTATCATCAATTATTTTAAATTCTATACAAATTTAAACTAAGATAATTTAGGGGGGTCAAAAATTGATATTCAATTCATTTTTTAATTACAGACCTTTTGGGGGTGTTTGGTAACCCCCTATTAACAAGATTTATCGTCGGATTTATTAAATCCATCCAAACATTAAAAAAAAAAACATAAGTTCCATGGATTTATGAAATTTCGGATTTACGGTCCAAATTTTACCTTCGATTCATGTTAAATCCGGATTTAATAAATCTAGCAAAGTAGATTTAATAAATCCAGTTAAATCCTACTTGCAGCCAAACACCCCCCTTGTAATTCTTCGAAAAAGACTTCTAAAACAAGCACTTAGCCAAACTTTTTGACAATGCTTGAATGTTTTCATTGAAAGCATTATATATATATATATA
>NW_018164503.1:912107-916411 GCF_001263595.1 Phalaenopsis equestris | reverse complement strand
TATATATATATATATATAAAGATGAGTTGTTTTATAAAATCACATTTCAATGTGTTCTTATATATTCATTCATTATTTCTTATGACTTATAACATCTCAATCCTCATCTCATCATAGAACTTGTTCAATTCATCACCCCACCTTAATGGTGAGCTTCACTATTGCACAAACCATTGATGAAAAAATTCGATGGTATTTTTCTGTCATATAATTTAATTTAAAAAATTGATTTTCAGGATATAGAAAATAAATACACAACAAAATGTAAACAAAATTGCAAAAAAAAAAAAAAAAAAAGGACAGAAGGCAAAAATAAAATACATATTTCACAGGTTTTAAAAAAAAAAAATAAATGGACAGAAGGCAAAAATAAAATACATATTTCACAGGATTGTAAGGCTTAGTGCAGGTTTTTTCCTTCAATGCGCTGGTTTTGTGTCGCGGGGTAACCAACCCGCCAAACGTGCTCCACACCGAATCCCCATTCGGTATCTTGCTTCCCTCGAGGCTGGTAGATGGGGTAGTTGGGGATGCTCGTTCCCACCTGCACCTCTCTATATAGATCCATCGTTTGTCCAAAATTCTCTCTCTCTGCTTTTCTCTCAGAAAAACAAGCGGGAGCTCTCTGATTGACGGAGGTAGGCATTGCAGTATGCGATCTATGGTCTCAGCTATGTCGTTGGTTTTCATTTGAATCAGTAATTGAACTTGCGTTGGAAATGGATGTTTGACCTGTGGTTTGCTTTTTGATGGCGTGATTCATGCCTCAGCTGATTGAATTTATGCATCGAGCCACACTGTTCCATTTTGAGTTTTGCCAATCTCTAGTTCTGGTATCAATTGTGTTTTTTCATTCGATCTGTGATTTTGTGTTAATAGGGGTTGCGAAGTGAGATTTTCCTATTTGGATTATGGTCTTTTGTTTATTAGAAGGGAGCCCAGGAGTTGTTTTTGTTTTATTTTTTGTTTTTTATGATGGTTTAAACTCGGATCTGCCGGTTTCATCTTGATGAGCTATTTGTTTAATTAGGAGCATTGTACCATTTCAATGCTTCATGTTTATGATTTTGATGTGATATACCTTTGGGTCTTGCAAAAACCTGCATTTAGTAGGCTTCAAGCTCCTGATCTGCTCGATGGAGAATGACTAACTGTATGTTGATGTGCAGGCGTGGTTGTTTTAATTTTGCATCATGGCTACAGGACAAATTTTCTCACGAAATACGCAAGCGTTGTTCTACAATTACAAGCAACTTCCAATTCAGCGGATGCTTGACTTCGACTTTCTTTGCGGTATTGTTTCATTCTTGCTGGCTTGTTTCATCTGGAGGGAGAGCGCGCTATTTTTTGTAAGAAGCTAGTAATTTATTATTAGTTTTTGGTTGATGATCATTTCAATCTCCTTTATAGGGAGGGAAATTCCTTCTGTTGCTGGAATTATTAATCCTGGTTCTGAGGGATTCCAAAAATTATTCTTTGGTCAAGAAGAAATTGCCATTCCAGTTCATTCAAGGTCAGCTCACCTTTTTGTGTTAAATGCATTTGATATTATTAATTGTATGCTTTAAAAAATAAATAAAAGTTACGCCTTTAAGGCAAAACCTTCATCATCTACATCCATTCATTGCCAAAAATGAGGTTATCATTAGTCCATTCCAATCCCTATACATTTTTAATCAAGTGTGAATGCTTGAAGGATTGAAGGAATTGTTCTTGCTTAGCTGTTTGTGCTTTCTTCAGGTATTTGCATGAGATTTATCATGCTGGTGAAACGTTTTAAAAGCACTAATCCTCAGCTTCTATTGATATAATTCCATGTATTTCTTGATTTAAACCTAGATGCTTTTAAAGCTATAAGTGAACTTTCCTGTTAAATCTCATCTTTTGCAAGAGCGCCTAAAGTTTTTTTTTTTTTTTTTGGGTACAAATTTTAGGTGGTGTCAGACAAAAGATGAGATTTAAGTTATTAGGATTTAGTAAATCTCATAAATCTAGATTTACTAAATTCTGAATGGGATGAATCCGAAAAACTCACGGATTTAGTCGGATTTACTAAATCCTATAAATCCAATAAAACTGTTTGGCAATAAGTTGAACAAACCGCTAAATTCACATGTTCGTGGGATTTAGTAAATTCAGGCACGGATTTACTAAATCCTATAAATCCAATAAAATTGTTTGGCAATAAGTTGAACAAACCCAATAGTTCTTTCATCAAAACCCGTAAATTCACATGTTCGTGGGATTTAGTAAATTCAGGATTTATGGACGAAATTTTTTAAATCTGGATTTATCAAATCCGCGGCCTTATTTTGTCCAAAATGACAATCTGGCAAGATTTAGCTTACATCCAGGTTAAATTTGGGGCTAAATACATTGCCAGACAGCCCCTTAATTTGAATCCTAAATTGAAAGCCATTTTAAAGCTGCATGTGATCCCACATCCATTAGTATGGCCTACTGCCACAGAAAATGTAGTTGATGATTCATTTAGTGCATGGTCCCATGAAAAATTATTGAGTTATTATTATTTTTTTTAATAGATCAGGATATGAAGATTCAGGCAGTAAGTCTTTATGTTTTACTGGTATTTGATGGCATTTATTACTTCATGCTTTATGGCCTCCTCAATTTATTTATTACTCATGATTACTGGGTAAAACGATCTGTTGAAAGGTAAGGATGAGACTTTACCATCCAAGTCAAAGCAAATCTCTCATGATATTGATGTAAAAGCATTTGAAATGATTTCTTTTAACTGAGTTAAAAGAACCGTAAGAAGTCCGTGTATTGCATCATAATAAAATTATGGATGATTTACACCACCCAATTCATATGTATTTATACATCTAACACCTAAACTTCAAATTTTATATACATACCACTTCACCTATGCATAAAACGTTGTACTTCACATTTTAAAAGTTAAATTGGTGGCGTTTTTTATGTGATATGAAAGATTTGGGTGGTATAAATGTAAAAAATAAAGTTTAGGTGTTAGATATGTAAATACATATGCATTGGGTGGTATGTGGTGGTATGTATGTAAATGCCTAAATGCCCCTAAAATTATTATCCGCATAGATTTCTAATTCTGATTCCATTTTATTTTTTATTACTTCGAGTCGTAGGGTTGCACCAATGCAAAACCTGCAACTTCTTTATGGGTGTCTGTTGACCTCAATTTTTCGTGAGGTCTAGTATTCCTCGTAGGAGTTAGGATCTAGCCTTAGGGGTCTTCCTGCGACTATCTTAGAACCTTAGAAATGGATCCCGCCTCATTCTAGAAATTCAACCCTCTTCGGTACTCTTTTGTGGTTTCGCGTGTGTGGTATCGACTTCTAACACTTAGAAGGATGAAACCAACATGAGGAACCCAAAAGGGATCCCTATAGGACCTTTTGAGCCTTAGGGTGACCTTTTGCACAATTCGCACTCCCGCGCGCACAAGCTTCGCAATTCGATACGTCCGATCGCCGCAATTCGCATTGCCTGCATTGTTACTTGTCGAATGCTCAATTAATCTTGTTGGGGCGATCGACCGCGGGTCGAAATTTTGTAAAATTTGAATTTCGACTCGTTTTTGACCCAATTGTCGACGACGTCGTTCGAGCGACCCCGGATGAGCGATTGCATCATAAAAAAATTATGGATGATTTACACCACCCAATTCCTATGTATTTATACATCCTAAACTTCAAATTTTATATACATACCGCTTCACCCGTGCATGAAACGTTGTACTTTACATTTTAAAAGTTAAATTGGTGGCATTTTTTATGTGATATGAAAGATTTGGGTGGTATAAATGTAAAAAATAAAGTTTAGGTGTTAGATATGTAAATACATATGCATTGGGTGGTATGTATGTAAATGCCTCTAAAATTATTATCCGTTGTAGATTTCTAATTTTGATTCCATTTTATTTTTTATTACTTCGAGTATTAGAGTTGCACCAATGCAAAATCTGCTACTTTTTTATGGGTGCATCTTTCTGTCTTTTTTCCATTTTTTGGGTTTTGATTTAGAAAAGACATTACTACATATTTATGGATTTATGGGGCAGCCCTCTTATTAACCATGTTATCTTCTGTTTGTGAAATCCTATGTTAGCATTGAAGCAGCTTGCAGCGCTCACTCAACTGCAGATGTTTTTATCAACTTTGCTTCCTATAGAAGGTTTGAGACTTATTACTATCATTTGCTTCACTTTCTGCTCTTTTAATATCATTCCCAATTTTTCAAATATGTTGATTATTTTTTTCATTTTTTTCAGTGCAGCCGCTTCTTCAATGGCTGCAACA
>NW_018164503.1:910772-911841 GCF_001263595.1 Phalaenopsis equestris | reverse complement strand
AGGAAAATCAAACATTGAAATTGGTTTTGTTTAACTACAATTGCTTCACTCGTTTGCTTTGCATTAATTTGGTATCAAAGTCAAATTTCATTCTTGTAATCATATTTAAACCTAGTCACCCATATCCATTCCTTACTATTACCCTTCTCACTCTGGCTTGTCATTTAAAAAGTTAAGAAGATTTAACCTGTAAGTTGGCATAGAATATACTTTTGAGTCACATCAAAACATATAACATTGCATGTGGAATTACAAATTATTCTTATCCTCGTTCGCATCGACAATATAAATCTGTTGACATATATTTCATCAAGCTTATAAATGTAAAGTACATGACATTATTATGGTTTGTTCCATGTGATTATAAGCCCATACATCTTTTATTACAATATGTGGCATCAATATTAATATGTTCTATGATGGCTGGTTAAATATTAACTAATGTTACTAGATAAAGTAAATGGAGAACGGGGAAACATATAATTATAATCCATATAATTCCCACGAGTATGCATATTATCATAACATTTTTTCTTACCAAAATAACTGTGAGTCATATTACAGTAGATCTCATAATTATGATTTATAATAGAATTTTGGTTGTCATTTTAATCATGGGCAATCTCACAAATATTTTTAAATCATCTTCAAGCCGCTTTAATGTTAATGCATCTAATCGTTGTCAGTATTCCTATTAGGATTGTCTTATGATGAATATGAATATTATCTTTAGGATAAATTTTATAATGATGATACATATAATATTCTTGTATTTTTCTATTAAAAATCATCTTGTCTAGATGAATGATCATCTTATAAATCAGTTTCTTGAATTTCAAAGGTTTATTAATTATGTTAATTCTTTAAGTTCAAGCACATCTATTATCTCTTCTTATTCCAAAGCCCGATCTTCATGATGAGGAGGTATACAAGAATATTATTTGAATAATCGACAAGTTGTAAATTAATAAGATGATGATGATCAATCACTAATAATCAAGCCTCTTGCAGAGTTTAAACTTTGTCTAAGCCTAAATTAATGATTGTGCTCGCACTTCTTACCGATTGA
>NW_018164503.1:907866-910115 GCF_001263595.1 Phalaenopsis equestris | reverse complement strand
AGGAAAATCAAACATTGAAATTGGTTTTGTTTAACCACAATTGCTTCACTCGTTTGCTTTGCATTAATTTGATATCAAAGTCAAATTTCATTCTTGTAATCATATTTAAACCTAGTCACCCATATCCATTCCTTACTATTACCCTTCTCACTCTGGCTTGTCATTTAAAAAGTTAAGAAGATTTAACCTGTAAGTTGGCATAGAATATACTTTTGAGTCACATCAAAACATATAACATTGCATGTGGAATTACAAATTATTCTTATCCTCGTTCGCATCGACAATATAAATCTGTTGACATATATTTCATCAAGCTTATAAATGTAAAGTACATGACATTATTATGGTTTGTTCCATGTGATTATAAGCCCATACATCTTTTATTACAATATGTGGCATCAATATTAATATGTTCTATGATGGCTGGTTAAATATTAACTAATGTTACTAGATAAAGTAAATGGAGAACGGGGAAACATATAATTATAATCCATATAATTCCCACGAGTATGCATATTATCATAACATTTTTTCTTACCAAAATAACTGTGAGTCATATTACAGTAGATCTCATAATTATGATTTATAATAGAATTTTGGTTGTCATTTTAATCATGGGCAATCTCACAAATATTTTTAAATCATCTTCAAGCCGCTTTAATGTTAATGCATCTAATCGTTGTCAATATTCTTATTAGGATTGTCTTATGACGAATATGAATATTATCTTTAGGATAAATCTTATAATGATGATACATATAATGTTCTTGTATTTTTCTATTAAAAATCATCTTGTCTTGATGAATGATCATCTTATAAATCAGTTTCTTGAATTTCAAAGGTTTATTAATTATGTTAATTCTTTAAGTTCAAGCACATCTATTATCTCTTCTTATTCCAAAACCCGATCTTCTTGATGAGAAGGTATACAAGAATATTATTTGAATAATCCATAAGTTGTAAATTAATAAGATGATGATAATCAATCACTAGTAATCAAGCCTCTTGCAGAGTTTAAGCTTTTTCTAAGCCTAAATTAATGATTGTGGTCGCACTTCTTACCGATTAAGATTTGAGATATATTCTATCATTATTTTATTAAGCTGATAAAATAGGTTAATCAAAACATTAAAAAAGTTTGGCATTCTGATAATTTTTAAAGTTTGTAGACTGATCCTTGCGTTGCAAAACCATCTCTTGTTTCCTCCCCAAAAATAATATTGAGTTCTTTTTCACTACTCATGTACTGCTATCTGAGTATGTATGATGCACGCCAACATTTGAACATGAAGCTTCCATAATTTAGTTATCATGTTTTGATTGCATCTGGCATTCTTACAATATAATTTTCAAGATTTACTATCTTCTCATGATAAATCTTATGATGATGATACATATAATATTCTTGTATTTGTCTATCAAAAATCATCTTGTCTTGATGAATGATCATCTTATAAATCAGTTTCTTGAATTTCAAAGGTTTATTAATTATGTTAATTCTTTAAGTTCAAGCACATCTATTATCTCTTCTTATTCCAAAGCCCGATCTTCTTGATGAGTAGGTATACAAGAATATTATTTGAATAATCCACAAGTTGTAAATTAATAAGATGATGATGATCAATCACCAGTAATCAGGCCTCTAGTAATCAGGCTTCTTGCTCTAAACCAAAATTATTGATTGTGCTCGCACTTCTTACCGATTGAGATTTGAGATATATTCTATCATTATTTTATTAAGCTGATAAAATAGGTTAATCAAAACATTAAAAAAGTTTGGCATTCTGATAATTTTTAAAGTTTGTAGACTGATCCTTGCGTTGCAAAACCATCTCTTGTTTCCTCCCCAAAAATAATATTGAGTTCTTTTTCACTACTCATGTACTGCTATCTGAGTATGGATCTTTAATAGTTTCAATGTATGATGCACGTCAACATTTGAACATGAAGCTTCCATAATTTAGTTATCATGTTTTGATTGCATCTGGCATTCTTACAATATAATTTTCAAGATTTACTATCTTCTCATGATAAATCTTATGATGATGATACATATAATATTCTTGTATTTGTCTATCAAAAATCATCTTGTCTTGATGAATGATCATCTTATAAATCAGTTTCTTGAATTTCAAAGGTTTATTAATTATGTTAATTCTTTAAGTTCAAGCTCATCTATTATCTCTTCTTATTCCAAAGCCCGATCTTCTTGATGAGTAGGTATACAAGAATATTATTTGAATAATCCA
>NW_018164503.1:903058-904271 GCF_001263595.1 Phalaenopsis equestris | reverse complement strand
CAGCAGCTATTTTGGTTGATTCGATTGAAGTTAATATAACTCTATGAATGATGACAAATGGCAAAATGTATGTGGATTTGGTGAGTATATGATTGTTTAGATCAGGTAATACAATTTAAATTTGACAAAAAAAACTTTTTTCAATTTTCTTAGAAGTTTGTATCATAAAATTGTAGATAAAATTCTAAGCATCAATATATTACAACAATGGAAGTATTACTTCATAGTATACCGTGTATGCATTGCTCTGTTTATTGAGTTTTTCTTCTTTTGCATGTTAACCTTGCATGTTTGTTAATACTATCAGGTAGTCATTGGTCCTGCCACTGTTGGGGGAATCCAAGCAGGAGCTTTTAAGATAGGCGACACAGCAGGAACAATCGACAATATAATTCAATGCAAGCTCTATAGACCTGGATCTGTTGGTTTTGTCTCTAAATCGGTATGTCTAACTATTATTGGTCTCTTGGTTTACTTCTGTTCCACTCTTATGTGCTGATCATTCTATATTCCAAGATCATGTTGAAGACATGATAACGTGAGCACCTTTCTAAAAAAGAAAAAAAATCTAGAGACTCCTGGATCATGAAATTGCATTAGGAAATTTAGAAGTCGTTTTATTCTTCAATGGTGATTATGAGGGAGTAGTCTGATGATTTTTATATTATTTATAAGGTTATATTATGGATTATGTTAGAGACTGCTTGAATTAAGTTGAAATAGAAATTCTGTTGGATGTCACATTGCTATTTGTACAATATAGCAATCGAAGGTCTCGAGATGCACATATGTGTGAAATTAACTTCACAATAGACAGTTAAATAAAACAGAAACAAAATTAATAGTTAGCCTTTACGCATTATCATAATCTTTGTATTGGTGGTTGTTTGGATTGATATTTTGGGCTCAACTTTCACCCCTCATGAGATAGCCTTAACAACTGGATCAAAGCTAATAATTTGCTTGAAATCAAGTGTTTCATGCAATTTGGTGGATCTTGTCAACTATTCCATTATTAAGCATAATAAAGTGTTTATAACTCACATCGATCGTGAGTTGAGTGGGAACAATCTTTGACTATTGGTTATGAATATTTGCATTTTTTTATCGAGTTAATTTTAGAAATGTGTGATTTGTTGTTGACAATCTTTATACCTATTGAAGAATAGTTTTTTTTTTTTTATTGTTGGGGGGGGATGCAAAATGGCCATAA